>NW_010322202.1:0-4978 GCF_000700745.2 Antrostomus carolinensis
GCCCAGTCCCGGCGGCTGCTTGGTTCCCCCCACAACCCCCGGCGGGGTGGGGGGCAGGGAGTTCTGTAAATACCGGTGGGCCGGATTGAGGACCCTGGGGGGCCGTATCTGGCCCACAGGCTGTAGTTTGAGGACCCCTGCTCCATAGCATGGATGTGCCTTCACAGTCTAAGTAGAGCATACTTCTAAATGTTAGAGAGCCTCCTTAGACTAGTCTGTTGGGACCTACTTTAAAAAACATAAAAAGTGTCTGGCTCAATAAAATGTAGGAAATGAGGAGAAATTTTAAAATAATTATTGTGAAAGTTCATTCAGCTTCTTTTGGCGCATAACACAGCTGGGAGCTTCTATACCATATGTGAGTTATGGAAAATTTAGAATGAAATAGTTCTTCTAAGGTTTGAACGTGTTTCAGGAGTGAAATATGTTGGCCATGAGCATACATTACAAATGACTGACTGTATAACAGTTAAGCACAGTCACTTTCACTGCACACAGGCCTCACAGATTTTAGCAGTCAAGAAACACAGAACTGAGTCTGTAATATTGCATGCCTCTTGATACTGATCTTTGGAATGGGGATATCTTCCTAACTGATTCCAGTTCCATCATGCTGGGAGCAGCTCTGTTTGTTCCGATTACAGGGAAACATGGTGGAACAATGCTGGCTTGTGCTTGTGCTGAGAATGGGAGCGTGATGCCGTGGAAGTTCCCAGGATCCTGGCAGCGTGGCTAATGGATGTTACATGTCTTTGTTAGTGTTTGAGCATCTGTTTAGATAGTAAACCCCAAAGCAAGTGAGTACCTTGCTCTTTTTAGGACAAAACTAATAATGTTTGAACAACTTGTTGAAAATGTTTTGACCCAGTTTCATTATAGCTAGCCCAGCTGTGTAATAATAAAGCCAAGCCCATTATTATCAGAATGGATAAATGGAAAAAAAAATTATCATTTTATAGCAAAATACAAAGCAGCTGAATTGCTGGTCTTCTGAAACATGGGTCACTTTTACTATTAAGTCATGTTCAAAAGGTCTTTCCAGCCCTTGCCATCCAGAGGAAATTGCTTGAGCCAAAGCATTCTTCACTTCTGAATGTATGGTCAGGCTCTGCTCAGCCGCCTCTTGGCTAGGATAAGTGAGCTACTTCCATTGAAATTGTCTGTTAAATTCTCCACCTTTGTTAAAAAAAGTGCAGGTGTGATAAATGTTGGATGTGTGAAAGGAATGAGAAGAGAGTTTATCCTCTTTCTGTTAGTATGTTTGTTTCTCCACAGCACCAATTTGGTCTAGCATGTGGAGTTCCATGAAGTCAAAGGAGTCTTTAGGTACAAATTTCAGTCCTTAAGTCTGAAGGGTAATAGGGTCTGCACATGATCTGGTGCAGGTTTAATAAAGAATTCATCTGACCAAGATGTGGTCTCATAAATCACAGCAATGTCTCAGCACGGAAGTTTAGACTTGAATTAAATGTATAACCATTTGCAAAGACATCAGAGTAGCTAGAATTTTAGGCAACACTGAATAAGAAGCAAACTGAGTTTGATTTGGATGTCTAATGCCAGATAAGTTAGATAAGTGCTTCTCTTGGATTTTAATACTTGGTTTTAGAAATGGAAAAATGGAGCAATGTCACCTTGGAACTATTTTACAATTCACAAGAGTACTGGATAATTTTGTCTTAGTAAGCCTTACAACAGTGTCCTTCCTCCCTGTTGAAGTTCTGCAACCATATTTGACTGTTCTGTCTGCGCTATCCTTGACATCTTTGCTGCTCTTGTTAAGCACATGGCTTAGTTGTCTCGGCACAAACTTGTAATCTGCTGTATCTTTTGTCTGAGACTTTTTGAAAATGATAAGTCTGAGGAGTTTATAGTTCATTTGAGTATTTGTGAGGTGTCCTCATCTCTCAGATATTTAATGACCATATTAGGGAAGCTCTGAAAGCCCAAAGAATCTAGTTTATAGGATTAGTTCTGAAAGTTTAGTATGATTACAGAATTTGAAAAACAACTTGACTTGATGGCTTGCATTTTATGCAGAGGTGTAAACAAGAGGAGAGTAATCAAAGCTTGGCTCAATCGCCGATATGAATACTTCAATAATATGTCACAGGAAATACAAGGAAAGTCCAGTTATTCAGGTTTGTGGTTATGATCTATTCTGGTGAGTGACCTCTTAGAGTAGGTACAAAGATACATCAGTCATGCTGTTGTACTACCTTTTCACCATCTTGAGTGTCACCTCTAAAATATGAAGGGCCAACGTACCAGTGCAGGATGAGGAAGCACTGATGTTGTCATTAGTGCCCTTCCCGCAAAAGGAAAAATTCTGAGAAGCTTTGCACAACCTAAGCAGTTGTGCTCCATTCTCAACTAGCTTACCATTTTATCTCGCATCCCATAGGATATTTAGCTATGAAATGTATCTGCCTCTGCATTTGGATAGAATCCAAATGAACAGAAGGATTTTCAATGTAATAACAAGGTGGTTGTTGTTAATCTGTTACAAGGTACTTGGATTTTAAATAGTGACGGACCTTTCTATGCCATTTTGATTTTTGTTTTCTTCTAAGCCTTTGTTATGTTTTTCAAGCTTATTTTCTGTAGCCACAAAGAAGGCTGAGATTCTTAAATATTCATGTGGTTCTTTAAAAAAAAAAAAAAAGAAATAGCTGTTTAAGGATGGCTATATCTACTCTGCAAGGTGATGGAGCCATTACAACTCTTCTGCAGTAGTGCTCACTTTTGCAGAAAGTGCAGGTAGTTCTTGGCTCTGGAGGATGACGCTGACAGCCTGGGCCTTCAGAGGTGATAAACGGGGTCTCTAAAGGGAAGTCAGTCTTTAGGAATGTGAGAAGTAAACACTACTTAGGCCTTGTGTCTATTTACAGTAGAAATACCCACATGAACACTTAATTAATCTCACCTGGGGACCTGGAGCAGCCTGCCTTTTGTCCAGAGCACAGTGCTGACATGGCTAGGTAGCAGCTAGCTCAGGGCTTGCTAACATATCTCTGTATAGTCCTGTGTTGTGTGCAGTAGGCGTTCCCAGAACACTTTTTTTTTTTTTTTTTCAGTTGAAACCTAAAATTCCTGGTTACTGCATGAGCTACAGCAGCTCAGGCTTTGCAGAAGAAAATAGCTATCGTAGGAATCACAGTCAAAGCACAAGAGCTGGCATGGCTGGGCCTTCTGCATTCAGTCCACATTTGACTTGTAACTGGTTATCATCCCCTGACTTCACAGGGAGGGAAACCCTCCTGCGAGTCAGGATCAAATTCTGTTTCACACCTGCTGCAGAGTGAACTGTAAAAGGAACTAGACCCAAGGCGAGCTACTGCTTTGCCTCTTATGCCTTCTTTTCACTGAGCTCAACGCCCTGTTCTCATGTTTCTCAAGTCCTGGCTGACTGAGGCACATCCTCCTGCATCAGAAGAGGAGGACAGAACTTCCTGTCAAGTATGGTTGTGGAAGACAGATGGGAAAGCAGTGTCCTCTGTGAGATTCAACTCTCCCCTCTCTTGAGCATTTGGGATTACTGGACACGTTAGGCTTCAGTACTTAGAGACTGAAGAAAATCTCTGATTTTATTCAGGTTTATCTCTTACTAACTATACCTGGCAGGATGTAGTAGCAGTCTGAGGCATTTGCTTCTCTACATCTCTGTGCACAGGTGGAAGTGACTGAACTCTGCTGGGGGTCCTTAGCCAAGCACAGTATTGTCTGGCCCCAGCACCCAGAGCACTCATGCAATGATCAAACAGAGGTGGTGGCTCCTGAGAAATGTCACCAAGTATTTAGAAAATCATTCTGCTTGGCAGCATTTCAGCTTCTTATTTTATGACTTTCCCCTCCCTAGTCCTTTGGTATTGTAGGGCTTTGTGTTAAAACAGGATCTGTGTCTCCCAGGAGAGAATGCCCAGAGGATGGTGTGAAGTCATGTATTGTATGTTCATCGTATTGCCACTTCGAATGTTCTTCAATCAGCATGTGGTCCTGTTTTAGGGGTTGGGTTTTTATTTATTTTAGATGAAAGCTGATTCTCATGCAATGTTCTGTTTCCATCAGGTGAGGCTTTATGAAAGCATCACACATTGTAAGAGCTGACAACGCCATACTAGATGTGCAGTGCTCAAGCTTGTATCAAACAGGGAGGTGCTTTGCCCGTTCTTAACTAACTGGGAGATTTTATGTGGTTTAGAGCAGCTCCACAAGTGACTGTGGGCAATTCTGGATGGGTTTAAGCACTGAGAATCCCCTGGGAGATTTTTGGTTAATGTTATTACTTTAGTATTGCTCTAGTAGAGCTGTGTGAGAAGACTTCAGTATTTTTGCAGTGACATTTTGGAACTATTTCAGTTACTGCAACAGTGGATGTTAAAAATCTGGGCTGGTATTTTAGCACCAGGGCTTTGTTGAAGACAGGGTAGCTTTTAAAGCCACGTTACGAGAAATGAATCTCTGTCAAAGTTTGTGCATTTCGTGATGGTCTGAGTATGAAGACCAAAGATGGAGTTTTTTGGTGCTTATCTTCATTCATAGGAGCAGACTGAGTCATAGCTGGGGCAGACTGTAGGGAGAGAAGGACTCTTGAGCTAAAGTAAGCAACTTGCTGCTGTGTTCATTAGCTTTCCAGCTTGCTAGAGGCATAGAAATACCAGTCATTGTACCAGACAAAACTGTAGGCTTGCTCACTGGCATTGGCACAACCCAAGACTTCCGAGGAGAACTTGAACCAAGCCCCACAGCTTGGGCACCCATCATACACAAGACCATGTAAGGGCCAAACAGGAATTTTACAGCCTTTTTAGTTCCAACAGTGACTCAGAAAGGGCAGACCCTGCCTGAAGGCACAAGGCTGCAAAACTTGAAGAGGGCGATGCCTTTGGGCTGATTATCCTTATAACTCTTCATGTAGCTCTCCCAGCTGTAGGTATTATTTATGTTAATATAATTGTCTAATGCTTTTTGAAAGCCA
>NW_010322202.1:5016-16156 GCF_000700745.2 Antrostomus carolinensis
AATTCCTCAGGCTGATTTTATGCCACCTTTTTAAAAATTATTTTTATAGAAGAATATCTATTACATTTACTATCTTTTTATAGCTTGGAGCAAGATAAATCAGCACATCCCAATCTTGCTTCACAATTATTCATTCATTGCTTCACTTGTAACCTGAAATCCATCAGCTTTTCTTCTTTCCTTCTGTCTTTTCCAGCTAAATATTCCTCTAATCTTGTAACCTCAATGTATGTTTGTCATTTTTAGTCTCTTAAGCACTGATTTGATTCAGTTGTCTAATCTTTCAAGGTTCCTTGGTATTATTTAATTAGAGAGTCAGATCTTCTGGGTGGCTGCCCCAAGAGTCTGCCTGATTCTTCCATGGCTGTTGCCTGGAGCATATGAATCCCAGCCCAGGTAACAATGTGGTCCCCAGGACTTCAACAGCTTCCATGTACCTCGTCCAGGGCTGCTCCTTCCATTACTCCCTTTCCGTGCTTGACACAAGCAGGAATTTTCTTAAATCATGTTTGTGGGGCCCTACCACTGCACGCAGAGTGCTGCACAGTCCAGCAGCAACCATAGCAGCCTTGAAACTGCCTTTTGAGTTCCCCCCTTCAGCATCCCAGAGCAGCACCCTGCAGTGTGTAGTAGCTGTAACATGCTCTGACCCAAACACTGATGCTCTGAGAGCTGGTGTTTAATCAGTTTTAGATTCCTAGAAAGGCCACCTGAGCAGGAGAGGTTTCTTAGTGATATGCTTTCATCCATTTTAAGGATGCAATTGTACCTGCTGTAACTTTGACAGCTACTTCGTCACATGAAATGTTCAAGCAGAAGATACAGAGTTGGCAGGGAATCTCATGGAATTTTTCTCATAGTGATTACAATCAATTTTCTTTTCTTCTGTTATGTATAAAGACATCAAAACAGCATGAGATTTAAAGAAATAAGAAACATGAATTTGTTCTTTAGAACAGGAAGTGTTTTTCTTTTCCTGTAGCCCTGATTGAGAGCCTTAGCATTTGCCCTTTGTTTTGCCAAGAACAGATCATGTTTTTCAGTTTCTTGGGTCTAATTTCTGAATTAGAAGAGCAACAAAGAGAAAAAGAACTCTGTTTATAGAGTCTCAGTGGAAAAATAAAATAGGCACATATGCAAACGCAGGTGTGTGTGTGTGTGTGAAAGCACAGGCACAGACAGGAATAGAAGCAAGCAGCGCAACTTGCTTCCATGAGACACGCTTGCAGTTTCATCACAACATGGAGCTAATGTACAGAGAAAGCAGCAGGACATTTCACATCAGTTACACAGCTCATGGACAGTATGCCTGTGTCAGCTTTTCTGTGAGCTGATAGTGACCCCATGCAGTGCACCGTTCTCTTTCTCATTTCCATCTGTTCAGCATTTCACAGTTTCTCAAATTGCTGGAAGCCTGCTATTGATTTTTAGATGTGTCCTACGTTTGACATAAATTTTATACAGTGACCTCATACTGCCAGAAAAAAGGATTTCGGGACACCTTCAGCCCAACATCTATCCTTAAATAAATGGAAGATGTTTGCAAATCATTGCAACCTATTTATAACCCTCTGGGAATGCCTGAGCTGAAAGAGAATCACCACCACCTTAGTGGCTATTGATCTCTGCAGAGCAGATCTTTCTTTTCATGGGAGAATTCAGCCACTTTACCCTTTGTTCTCTATATTTTGATGTATCATCGTCTCTCTTTTGGTCTATGCACAGCAGCAGCAAATCGTAACAGTTGTGTCTTTGTCCAGCATGTTGTGATTTCATTCGCAGGCAATGCAGCCTCTGTGTTAGATCAGACAGATTCTACTCTGGCAATGGTACACCTGCCTGACATGCCCCATTGCTCCTGCAATCTACAGCTGAACCATCTTTATGTCATTCCACTATTCCTTTTCTCATTTCCATCTGTTTGTCATTCTGGAGTTTCTTGAATAATGGAGAGACAGCAATTGCTTTTGAGATGTGTCATAAGCTTGTCGTAAGCATTTTCTTCCCTTTATAGCCCCCTTTGCCAGGCAGTGCAGTTGGAGGATACAGCAAGGGGAACTGACAACTTATTCCAGCTGTTCTGCTGAAGCAAATGTCAGCAGCTCTTCTGCGTGTTTCCTCGCTTGCTGTCCACATTGATTTTCTGTTATTCTTGGCAGAAATACATTTTTGTAGTCACTGAAAATTAAGGGGGCCTCATTCCTTGAAGTGTTAGAACAAGAGAGATTTTAGCATTAGAGACATGAGGAAAATAAGTGCTTATACTTTAAAGGATTATTGATATAAAATCTAAGGCAAGAAACTTACTCCTGTTGAATTTTGCATGCTTCACCCTTTCTGTATTCACTGAGGTAAATTCATTACCATAGTTGTTAGCTGTGAAAAATTATATTCACTGTGGAGTTAACTCATGTGGGTGGATTTAAAGTCCCAGCTTTATTTACAGCCACTTAATGCTTGCCTCAAGCTGTGATAAAGATCTTATACCTTAGGGTTCCAAGTGATTTGCAGAGAGGTCAGGTAGACATAAAATACTGTCATCCTTGTTCTTGAGACACAAAGGGAAGATGTGAGAGGAAGAGGCACCTGCCTTCCACAGGAGTACTGGGTGCTGGCTAGGGCCAGGGTCAGAGCACAGCAGTGCTGTGACCCAGCAAGGGGTGGGATCCTGTACCCCCAGAGCTGCGGCTGCTGCCCCCCTCCCCGTGTAGCGTACCTCTCTCTCTGACTGACCGAGAGTTTTCACCCTTGGTACAAAGCCCTTTGTGAGTGATACTGCACAGGATGGGGAAATCACTTGCTGCCTTCTCTTTCTTTCCCCCTTCCCTGCTGTGGTTTCTTTTTCCTAGGCAGTTGCATAGTTCTCAGCCTTTTTGAACCGAATGTGGTGAGGGTGACCTCAGTGAGCATTATTTTCCCCCTCTCCCTGGAATGAGGGACTATTGTTTCTTCCTAGAGAAGTGTAATCAACACAGTGTTCAGAGGCCAAGTCACTATGTGTTTGACCCTTTGCCTTGGTCACTGACCCGCTTTTCATTCAAACACGTTGGTAAATAGTGGCACTTCTTATGTCTTTAAGATTTATGTAACAGATGGGGGAAGATTAGAATTGGAGGTATCTCTTACTATTTTGGGGCCAGGGCTGCCTGCCAGTTTTACTTCTTGAGAAGCAAGTGTTTAGTTTTGTGAGTATGAAGCGTGTGACTCATTCTCCTCCTTGACATGCTTTAATATATGTACTGAGTGGTGATTTACATGAGGATGCATTGAGGCTCTGCTTGAGCTGACAGCACTCGGTGCACTTTAATCTCACATGTGGAAAGAGGAAATGAGTTAATCTGCAGTTAAATATAGAGGTGATGAAAGAGGTGGGAAGGGGAGGGGTTGACTCTAATCTCACTTAGGTTGGGGTCAGTCAAGAGTAACCTCTGTATCTGGATGGTATTACTCTGGGGTAAGTCATATCTCGCCTCTGTGGAGCTGACAATATTAGCTAATGGAAAATGGCGACAAAGTGCGAATGTGCCCTAAGCTCTGGCGTCGCTGCAGTGTTGTTCTTTCTGTTCACCCTCTACATGTTGGTGACACCTTTTTTTTTTTCCCCCCCTTTCTAGGGGTAACCAGTAAATCATAGGGGTAAGCAACTGCACATTGCTGAAATTACATCTTAAAGATCAAATCTGAGAGTGGATCAGTGTTGATCTAATAAGCTTGTTTCTCTGTGATTGTTGTGAAGATGTACCCTGACTTTGTTTCTTTATTTTGCAGTGTATGTTTGTTTTCTGTTTATTACTGCCCTCAGCTTTGAGCTGGAGATGTAGAAGAAATGAGAAACCAGGATACCTTCTCCGTAGATATCCCCTCTTCTCCCTTCGTGTGCAAATGTGTTCTTAAACTCTGAGACTGAGAGCTGCCACTGACCGTTCTCTCCAGCTTCCTGCATGCCTACATGTGTTTTTTGGGGGAAGGCTGTCTTATAGTGTGCCTTACTGGTATACATTAGTTGCTTCTGAGCAGTTTCTTTCTGCAAAGCACTGCTAGTATGCTGTCTGCTGGTATGTCCAACCAGAAAGACAGCTACACCTAGGCAAAAAGGGTGCTTTGCACCAGGCTGGCACTACAGGGTGCAACTGCCTGTGCCATGAAGCAGTTTGTTGCCTGCACTGTGTTGGAGAAGAGGTGAAATGGATTTTGCTGACTCATTTGGGCAGGTAAAAACAGACTTTCAGGCCTGGGCTGAACAAACCTGAAAGGAATTGCAGCAGCAGCCAAGACTTGCTTCTTCTGAGAAGGCAGCTTGAGCTAATCTGTTATACGTGCTGACAGTGTTTTCTCAACAGAGTTGAACCCAAGTAGTCCATGTAAGGAATTTGCATTTGGAGATCACATACTATATGGGTCATGTTTGTTGAGCAGTGGGTGAGGAAAGCCACTGGTTTACATGAGCTCGCTAAGATGAAAGGTCTGTCAGTTACAAAAGTTCTTTTTTATACTGGAGAAAATCTAAAAGAGTTTTTGGAGATCAAGATCTATCCTGGAATGTACTTGTGCCTCTTTTGTTGACTTTACTGGGAATCACATGTTTTTGCAGAATTTGGCCTGGTGTGTAGATCAGTAACAGCATCACTGTTGTTTTCACTCTTCCTGTTGGCCTAAAGCAATATTCTGTGAGTTATTCCAGTCCATAGACACAGGCTGAACTCTGTCCATCTGTCCCTAAGCAGTCCATATAGATCGCATACAAACAGTTTGTTTGGTAAAATTGAATAAACTATCCAAAAGCCAATAACATTAGAGATGGCTTATCAATAACAGGCTGATTCTCAGTATTATTAATTGTAATTAGCAAAAATGTTACCAGAATTTGATCTTTGCTGCACTAGCTGAGGATGGCGGTTTTGTTCTATTTGATACTTATTAAGCTAGAACTCACAAGATGGAGTGGCTCAGATAAGTTTTTAAAAGATCCATTGATAGCTCTTCTTATCTGAAACACAAGTCTTATGACTTCCAGAGTGGAAGAACATAACCATATCTGAGACCAAGGACAAACATCAACTTAGCAGACCGTTGCTCAGGTTGAAGACTGGGACCCTTGTCCTCCCTTCCACACTGCTGCTTGTTGCTGTACTGATACTGATGGTTATAGCTTCACTCATAGCTTCACCAGCTGAAGACTGCATGTGAGCACTGTCTGATCAGCGCTGCAAAAATAGATGAGCATCACTTATCTTCACTTGTTGTTCAGTTTAACTTGGTGTATTCTGCCTTCTGCAGATTATGGAGTGCTCACATGGACACTTCTGCTACCAGCACTGCAGGGAGTGGTAACCTCCAGCAGGTGGGATGGTCACCAGTAGTTTTCAATGGAAACACCTTCAAAAGATGGGTGTCAATTTCCAGCAGTATAGATCAGTGAAAAGAGCATTGTGCTAGGAAGGCAGGGGCCACAATTTGTTCCTGGCGCCAATCCTGGCATTATGTGATCGGGTCAAATCACTTCTTGTCCATGCATCTGTTTCCCCTTCATCTGTCTTGTCCATTTAAACTCCTTAGAAAAGGGGCTGCCTGTTCTTATGTGGACAATGGCAAAATAATAATATTTTTATCTTGCTAGTCTTACAAAGCTGCTTAAAGTTTTTGTTTCCTAAATTGCCTTTAGATCTGAGTATTGTTTGTTGGTTTTTTTCTTTTCAACCCTTTGCTTTTCCGTTGCAAAGCTGGCCCCACACTGATGTGTTTGATTATGTTTTCATTGCCATTGTACTTGCTTTGATTTTGCAGCTCAGTGCCCAAAGCACAGGGCGTTGTACAAACAACATGATGAAGTCAAGCGGGGTCAGCCTCTTTCTCTTTTTACCTTGAAAACAATCCGAAGCTACTATGTTTCTTTTGCTTGGAACCTTCAGTTCTTGTGCTTGAGGCTGTGTGTGTGTCTGCTGCCCTCCTGTCCAGGTGTGAGATCACTTCGACAGTGTTTTCCATTGATGCCTATGGGCGTACTGGAAGCTGTGCTGTCTGCTTGCTTGTGTTTGAGATCAAGCTGTGAAGTGTGGAAAATTAATGCAAGAATAGCAGCGTGCTGAGCTGAAGTCCATGTCTACAGTGGGTTAGTTATGACTAGATGCCATTACCAGGGCTCACAAGTGTATGCATAGACTTGTCTTGCTGGATTGTGCCTGGCTATTGTCTGTGACAAGGAATTTTCTTCTGTTTCTCACCTCTCCTTTCTGCTTTTGGCAGTGTTCCTTTCTCCATGGGGATGTGGTTTGAGTGTGGCCTCTGTCCAGCCCTTTTAAGAAATGACAAGTTACTGGCTGTTGATCTGAGAAAGGGAGAAGGAGCTGCATAGCTTGATTCTGCACTACCATAGTCTTCTCAGCCACTGTATCAGTCCTCAGCATGAATAGAACAGCCTCCAGAAACATCTGTAAAAATTTGGACCTTGGAACTTTTATACTTTAAGCTCATCTCCATCTTATTTCTGCTATCCACTTCCCTTGTCACTCTGAAAAGCCCCTTCCAGCAGGTTTGGGTACCAGGACATACTGAGGCTGCAGCCTGATGCATCAGAACTGCACAAACTGTAGTTTGCCCTAAGCCACAGTGATTTATTTGACTCTGGATCTGAACACTCTAAACTCAAGGAGTGTTTAGGGTTAGGGAAACCCCTACTTTAAAAAAAAAAACAAAAAAACAAACAACAACAAACAAAACAAAATACCACAAGCAAAACAAACCACAAAAAACAACCCTGTGTATTTTGTCATTTTGTTGTGGGTTTTTTTTTTCCTCCTCAGTTTGCTTGATTTCTCCACTCACCTGTTACATTCTTGCATTCATTCCCAGTTTCCAGTTTGGAGCACTGATCCGGCTGTGTGCTGCTTTTTGTAGCTCGCTGAGCAGTTCAGTTGCCATCGGGGGCTCACTGTGCTGGCTGCTTGTGAAGGAAGAGTCCAAGTACCTTTTGCATTATTCAGTGGAAACTCTTTCAGCAGTCTTTTCTTTTGCAGTGGAAACCTAAGTCTAACAGCAGATAAAGCTAGAACACAGCTGAAGTCTAACAAAATTAAAATTAAAAATAGTTGAAAAATTTTTGGCAGTGTCCTTCATCTGTGATGCCATCCGCTGCTCTAATTTTGCTGCCACTGACAGGAAGGGAAGTTTTGTCTCTAACAGTGGTGGGCATAAAGTTTGTCCAAACTGCATCCTTCTATGAATCCTGCATTGATTTTTTTCACCAAAAATAGCTTTTTATGGTCTTCCAAGAGCTAATGCAGGGCATATTTCCAAGGAGCAAGTTCAGATGTTTAGCTGTCTCTTCTAGATTGAGGCACAGACCAGCCATAACCTGCATCCATATTCCTGTGTCTTGCTGCACTCCCTGGCTATGTGCCTTAGTTGTAACAGCTCTTAGCACCAGAGGAGTTTTTATCAGTTGCTTTTCATGCCATTTACTCTCCCCTTCCTCTCTCAACCTAGCTCTTAGTCCTTGTGATGAGGAATGAGTTCTCTGCTTTGGGGAGCTTTTGGTAGCTGGGACTCCAGCCGGCTTCAGCCTCTTGCCAACTCATAAGGAGAGGGCAGGTTGGGAAAGCAAACAAACTGCAGTTAATGCCAGCAGGGCAGCTTCTTGTATCTACCTTGGCAAAACCAAGGCCTGACCTTGCCACTGGAATATTAACTCTCTCTTGGTGCACACTCTGGACAACTTAATGGGAAATTCTCTTCCCAGTGCAAGCAGTAAGCATTTCAAACGTCCTTTCATTGATCCCTTTCTACTTGTTGGAGATGGAGAAGCTACTAGACTGTCCTGGACAGAAAACTCTGATTTATTTCAACTTGTGTTTTCCTAGGACTATTCTAATTTTATTGGAAAAACTAGCCTGGTTCTTCTAGGCTCATTGTTGGGATATTAGTGGATCTTGAAAGAAGTCTTGCGGCTTGGAAAAAGATCATATTATTGGAGCTCTGTGAGCATGTTCTAAGATGGCTCCCAGGCAAGGTCCCTGATACTCTATCAGAGGTTTTACCTCTAAGCATTACCTTCTTTTTTTTCCTTGTCAGGTTTATGCCTCACCTGCACTGTCATGAGGACATCTAACTGGTGAGGCTTATTGGCTGACAAGCTGGATGTACCAGGCCCTTGGAGATTCTGGTCTTGCATTGCTTGTTGAAAGAAATGTGACTCCACTCTCCTCAGAGCTTGAATAAAACATGCACGAGGATTTGTTCAGTCACCCAGTGTAGGCATGTAAGTTTGCTAGTTGGTTTCTTCAAGTTCCTTTTAAAGTTGTTGAGTACAGGTAAGTATGAAGAAGGCAATGTAGGAGAGAGGCTGGGTTGCCCTCTGGAAGAACCCATCTTTCCACTCAGTACAGAAGCAGCTTAGGGTGACTGGCTGACTAGTTCAGTGTGATAAATGACATGATTAAAGTTGAGTGGTGTCAATACTTACCTTATAAATCAAACTGCAAAGACATCTCACTAAAGCCAGGCTGCTGTTAATGTTATTGAGTGAAACCATAAAGCTACACAGCCATCTGTCAAGTCAATGTAAAGTCTAACCATTTATACTTAGTATTGAACTGGAGTTAAATAGTGACATTTAGTAACCGACAATGCTTGCAGAAAAAAATAAATTGTCCTCTGTGAATTCTGTCTCTGTGGCTGTCTGTCTAGCTGTGTACCCTAACCAAGGAATGTGTCCAAAAACAACCTGATGTATGTTTTTTAGTATGTGTCTACTACCTGCTCTCCTGCTGAGGGTTTTCATTCCTGGCAGTGGGGAGTTAACATTTCAGGATGGTTGTTATCCCTAGCTCCCAGCACAAGCTCCGTATTGAGAAGCCTATTTATGCATCAGGGATAGCCGCTAAGATGTGCATTCCATTCTCTTTCTCTACATTTTGCAAACCAGTATACTAAATCAAGCTGAAATCAGCAGTGATTTACATTAGTAAACAGACTGTAGGTTGTAGGGAGGCGTGAGTATTTGTGCTATTCAGCTGTCCTTGCTGCCTGGAGGGGGAATCTCTAACAGAAAGGCAGGAAAACGGATGTGGTTTCAGCCGTCCCTGGAGACAACCTTAAATATTGGTTCTCACATAAGGGATGCTAGGATGTGGATCTAGTCAGCCTGCTGTTTATACTAACCATGCTTCCTGCATGGTAAGCAGAGGGAATTGCTTCATCTAAAAGTAACATTATTTCTGTGAATGGCTGATAGCTTTGGTTACAGCCCTCTTGGTAATTGTGTTGGACAGCAGGACTAGTGGCACTAATTGCATTTTCTTCCTTTTTGACTTTTGTAGGTATGTGCTGTTATGTAGCAGTTGCACGTGAAGAGAAGACGGAGTGGAGGCTGCTGTCAGAGGATCCTGTGCCTCTAAGCTGGGCCTGAAGAGTTCAGCCAGCTGAGTGGCGTGAGTACCCTGAGGGAGAGGGGAAGGAGCACATCACTGGGAGACCTCATCCTGACTTGGGGCACCAAAATTACATCTATCTCCATCACTTGCAGCGAAGGAGTTTTTCTTCCTAGTAGCAGCCTGCTGGGGTTGTGCAGCAGAATGCTACATGTTGATGAGTGCACCACTGTATTGTATGGGGATTTTTTGATAGGTGAGCCAGTCAAAAGCTCCAGTTCTTGAAAGAGGATCAAGCTCCAAGTGCTATTTTTGTCGTGAATCATGGATGCATTAGAAAAAACACAGTAGTCCCAGCAAGGATTAAATTCACCTTTGCCACCATCAGATGTGTTCCTTGTTTATTATCTGCATTTGTGACATCCTTTTCTATTTATTTTTGTGTTGGTGCCAGTAAACACTTTGTGCCTCCATCTAGGTCAGAAACATATGGAGGTAGTGGGATTTTGGAATTGGAGTGAGGGTTAGGTTTTGGGATAAGGACCAAAGTTGAGCAGTTGACCTTGTCAGGATGTGTGACTTGACTTGATGTGGGTTTAGAGCAGATAGGAGCTGTTGGACTGGGATCAGGGGTTGGGGGGAATTGTGCAGTTGATGACATAAGGTAAAGTCAGATCCCCAAGGGGCTACTGGGCTAGGTTTAGGGTGGCTGCAGACAGGACAGCTACAAATAGGTGAAGGTGACTTGTTTTCCTTAGAGGAGATGGTGTGGGGTCTTTGGTACCATTTGGTCTAAGATTAAGTCCTGAGCTGAAAGAGACTTGACAGTTCTGAGATAAGGTTTGATATTCTTACTTGCCTGAGGTAAAAGAACCTCAGCCTTTGAGAACTCTGCATTGAAGCAGAATTCTTAGACATCATCAAGGCTGAGGCTCACATGTCAAGCTCTTGAGACCATTTTTTCCCCATAGAATGACTTTGATATGGAGCTTGTTTGTGATCAGGAAGGCAAAGGTCAAAGTAGCAGTTACAGAAAACTAAATCTCTGGCATCCCAAAAATGGCAGATACAACTCTTTTGGGCTACTTCTTTCTTTGTTTCTAAAAAGGCTGAAAGCATCAGGGGAACAGTCCCTCCTGTCTCTCCCCTTTCCTTTGCACAGGTGCTCTTGTGGCCTCAAATTTCAGCTCTGTATGATCTTCTCAACTCCTTTCCTACATAACACTGTACCTGATGTTTGTCTCCATGCCGGAGTCACATCCATACTGACACTGTGATTTTCATGGGTCGTTTGTATCTCTCTCCTTTGGTGATACAGAGCCCTTCCAGTAAGGCTGCATCAGTGTCTTGCATGCTGAACATGCAGAGGTTCCTGTCAGCTGACTGTGCTTTGTCTTTTATGATCTAGTCCTCTGTGAGGAATGAAAGTCCAGGCTTTTGGAGAGGAAGCTGGAGAAGCTTTTGGGATGTATCAAGCCAAGTTTTATGTCATTCTCCTCCTGCTGCCTTATAAGCAAAATCATATGGACCCCACTGCTGAACTGGAACAGTTACTTGGTCTCTTCTAGAGATGGGCCATTTTATACTCAGCCCGAATATGATCCTGTGCTTTGGCTTCAAAAGGGAGGGAAGCTCCCTCTCATCAATTTGGCTGATTTAAGGGGAGGAGAATGTGGTACTTGATTCTCCTCCAGTCAGAAAGACACAGTGAGGCATTGAAGCTCTAGGGCAGCCTTGGCTGTACTGACCATGAAATGGTAGAATTTGAGATCCTT
>NW_010322203.1:0-1470 GCF_000700745.2 Antrostomus carolinensis
ATGGCTTTTTTCCTTTTATTATGTAGATATGTAAAACATCATCATGGTTTCACATGTGGTTTACACAAATAGTATGGAATTAGGGGTTATATTTTAGTATGTTATCACACACCTTGTGTTTAATGAATGTTGCTTACAATTATATGGGAGATAGTAATCTGTATTTTGACAGTGACTTTAAAAAATACTTTTTTGTTCTTTAAACATATTCTCTTGTTTGTCTTGTAAAATCAAGTTTAGAGTTTAGTACTTATCAATACTTGCTGAGAGTAAAAAGGAAAGGAATATATGGGGAAGTTTTATTCTTGGTGTATTAGCTGTTGTGCTTAAATGATTGGTTAGAGCAAGAATATTTACTTCACCTTTCCATTCAGCTTATGTAGTGATATAAAGGCACAGGCTTTTATTGCTGTGAGAATGACTTCTTCATGAAATAAGTAGGTGTTTTTTGGTGGTGGTTGTTGTTGGTTTTTTTCTTGGTTGTTGTTTTTTTTCTTTAGGTGATAAACTTGCATATAAAATGCGGTTTAGTTAGCATCACAGACTAGACACATGAAGATGTGCTCCTACATCTATACATTAGATGTTAGAAGAGCAGTAGTGCACTACAGAGAATACACCTAAGTGTTATTTTCTGACATTTTTCTGGGTGAGAATTATACAGTTAAGTTTTATAAAAATACTTTCAAACAATTGAAATTTTAAATCAGATGAAATTTAAGCTGCGTGTTATCAGTCATCCTTCAAAGGATTTTTTTTGTG
This sequence comes from Antrostomus carolinensis, assembly GCF_000700745.2. Classification (NCBI taxonomy): domain Eukaryota; kingdom Metazoa; phylum Chordata; class Aves; order Caprimulgiformes; family Caprimulgidae; genus Antrostomus; species Antrostomus carolinensis. The sequence continues at coordinate 763 of NW_010322203.1, forward strand.
CAGGTTTTTTTTTTTTCTTACTGACACATATATGGACATTTGTAATAAATGTCAGCTGCATTTGGTTTATGCTAGGCAAAAGGGAAATAAAAATTTAAGGGAAAAAATAGAAACTAAAAAGAGGGAATTGCAGAAGTAATAAGAAGGGGGAATAAAGTACACTTTGTTAAAATAACATTAAAAGATAGGAAAGTATTGCAGAAATAGAGGAATATGATGCAATAAAAGGCACACTCTTTATTTAAGAGAATTGCATTTGGTTATAGATGAGAAGAAGTAGTTTTATGAAGATTGAATATACCAGTGACTGGCAAGCACTGATGTAGAGGAAGAAGTATTTTAAGAAAAATGCTTTCAATTTTCTGAGTTGACCACTAAACCTTAGACTTTTAACTCATAGGTTGTAGGGTCATTTTGCGAAGTCTGTGGGGTAGAAATTTATCATTAAATGTTAGTTTAAGAACAAAAGCAGACTGATTTTTGTGGAATCAGGAATGACATGTCAGGATTGCTAAAAACATCAGAGACAACTGTGATAATTTTTTTTAAAATTTTTTTTTTAAGAGGCACTTCAGTGTAGTCCTATCAAGTATGACTTTTGAAAGAACTTTGTGAGCATTTAAAGCTTAATGTAATTCACCAGTTCTTAAAAGTCAGGATAAATTATTTTGAGAGCATAACTTCTATGGAGTCTCTCCTGCCTCAAAA
>NW_010322204.1:0-1340 GCF_000700745.2 Antrostomus carolinensis
GCAGAGCCTCCTGACCCTCAAGCAGATCAACGCTGCCGCCCAGCTGGGTGTCATCTGCAAACTGACTGAAAGTGCACTCAGTCCCCTCGTCCAGATCATTGATAATGTACTGCTGTGGTTATGTATATCCTAGGCAATTTCCCACCCTGCTGATGTCTGAACACTAGGAAAAAAAAAAGGGACTAGAAAGTGACTGAGCTTTTTCATGCCAACACTGAGCAAATACATGAAGTAATTCAATGTAAAGGCTACTCCTATTTTAATGCTCTGAGATAGGAAGGGGAAGTTGTGACCACATCCACAGCTTGTATAAAATGGCATAGCTCAGTTGATTTCAGTTCAACTGTGGTGATTTACCCAAACTGCAGATTTGGCCTCTGGTGTTCACTTTTTTTTTTTTTTTTAATGTGTGTAAGGTTTTCTTTAATGAAACTGAACTATTTATGTATCTTAGAAGTAGCTGCCTGAAATCCAGTTTCCATTTATGTAGGTTTCAGGCATGTGGTGAACAGGCCTGTTTGCTTAACTGCATAGTTTAAAGTTAAGCACCTGCATAAGACATTAATATGAATCTTTAAATAGGTAAAAATGTTACATAGCATTGGAGTGCACTGTTGAATGAGCTAATGAAACATCTAGCAGAATTATGTTATTTTTATTAAGCTGCCAAACTTCAGAGACTTTGCACACAAAATTCGTTACTTATCATCGTGTTGTTTATTTTTCTTCCTATACAGACTTTTAACACAACCAATGTGACTAAATTGTGTCCGGGTGCTCAGTGTACTTTTGCTTTTTATGGAGGAGAAAGCCTGTACCATAAATACATCTTCATCTTCCAGTTAGCCAATGCCTTTGTCTTTCTCTGGCTGGTGAACTTTGCAATTGCCCTGGGTCAGTGTACCCTTGCTGGTGCCTTTGCCTCTTATTACTGGGCCTCTCGCAAACCAGCTGATATTCCACTGTGGCCGCTCTTCTCTTCATTTGGACGAGCAATACGGTAAGACTGTGGAGCTGGATGTGAGCCTTGTCATATATTCAACAAGTGCTCTTTTTACATCTAGGGAAGCCAGACTTAGAATATCAAATGAAAATGTTGAGTCAGCATTGTGATTTAATCCTGGTAGGCAGCCAAGCCCCATCCAGGTGCTCGCTCACTCCCCTGCAGTGGGATGGGGGAGAGAGTTGGAACAATAAAAGCAAGAAAACTCATGGGTTGAGATAAAGACAGTTTAATAGGTAAAGCAAAGCTGCATACACAGGCAAAGCAAAATAAGGAATTCATTCACCGCTTCCCATTGGCAGGCACGTGTTCACAGAATCACAGAATATTAGGGATT
>NW_010322205.1:0-7019 GCF_000700745.2 Antrostomus carolinensis
GAGGGCACACGGCCCGTCCTCCGCAGCCGCGAGCACAGCTCCGCACGCAGCGAGAGGCCTTCGCCGGCACCACCCTGACGGGCCGGGCCCAGGGCAGCGCCCAGCGCCTGCTTAGTAAACGCGGGAAGGTCGAGAAGCCGGCTCCCGTGAAGCCGTTATCTCGGAGTTGGTTGCTATTTAATAGGAGCCAGCAATCCATCCACCTGCAGTCTCTGCTGCACTTGCTTATCTACAGCTCAGAATCTTTAGAAGTGTTGTCGTCTCACAGACTTGATATTCTCTGTCATGTTCAATCACAACCGGCATTGGGAAGTTGTGCCTCAAAGCATGGCAAGGTCACTTAAAAGTTTTATTTTGACTGTGTGAGGACTTATTTTGAAACTTTTCCACAGGAGTTGATAACGATATTACATTCAACTATTATGACTAAAGATGAACCCATGTTTTGCTAGAGCAACAACTTCTATCTTGTGTAATCATAACTTGGATGACTATTCTGCTTAGACAAATTTCTTCAGTAATTTCAATTGCTTTTATGTTTTGTAATGAACTTCACTGTATTACTGTGTATTATTAAATACTGCAGCCATCCATGTAGTAAACTGTAATGAGTTACTACATGATGTGATTGTGTATATATTCTTGCCTTTCTTTAATATTACAAAATAGTAACTTCAGGTAATATACTAGAACTCTACTTTGAGGTTTGAATTTAATGAAAAACTTCCCTAGTGTTAAGACAGTTCAATTTCCAGACTTCATATAATTCTAGGTCTCTCTGCTTATTCTGTCAGCCACTAGAAAATCAAAAGAGACACAAGAGGGCAAAAGACACCCATTTAAAAAATATGCAGGGAATTAACAGGATACAGTTGGATTGTGTGTTTAATGATAGATTGATTTGAGCAAGTGCAAGCATTAATAAAGTGATAAAATGCGTTTGGAACACAGCATACAATTATCTGAACCTTGCATCATCATGTAGGACCACCTACAAGTTACATGTTCCACAGCTGCTCAATTTGGCAGACAGTGCCTCAAGTCCAAATCAAAAAATCGTATCTATACACCCAGCCTCTCACCAAAAACTGGCTGTTATACCTAGAGAAGCATATCTCTGTACACAGGGAGTTGATGGCCACATTTAAGTCTGTAACATAATGTTCTGCTCAATGAGCAAAATTTAAATACGCTGGGTTTTTTGGTTTTGTTTCGGTTCTTTTTAGTTTTTACTCCCAGTGCTAAAATACAGTGAAAATTCCATGCCAAGGGCACTCCTGGAGTAACATCTCTTCATGCTTTCTCCTGCACACTGCCTTTTTCCTCATACAGATAACTACAGCACTTCATAGTTCTTCCAGCTAGAAATAATGTCATCAATTTTAAATCAGAAACATTTAACAACATTTGAAATAATCTTCCTTCATTAACTATATTATTGTGCTATTACTCAATGTTAAATGTATGAACACAGGTCAAACCTCTACAGTCTGTCCCCTGAAAAAATCCTCAAAGCTGACAGGAGACAGGAATGTGCACCTTAGCAACTACACCTTTGTTTTAAAAAGTAATTCTAAAAAACCCTACAGGCAAAGAACTCCAAGAAGGTAACTGGTTAATTACTGCAAACAATGCTGTGTACTAGTTAACTGTATTATCACTAAATTTTTTTGTGGTTTTGAAGGATTAGCTCCCACACATGGAAAAGATCTTCCAGTTTTGGAAATCAATGGAAATAATTTATTTCAGCTCAGTAAAATAACACACCATAAAGAATATCTTATTTGTTTGTAGACTACCTGTATAGAGCTCATTACATCATAACTTAAATGTCCGACCACAAATCCAACCATGTGCCACTTGAAAGTAAATTTCAACTAATAACACTGTAAACTCAAAGCTGACTGCTTATATATCAAGAAATACTCCAACGAGCATAAGTATGCATAACCAGTAAAATAACTTAAAAGGAACTTCTATACTAAAGAAACAAAAATCTTTATTGAAAGAAATACCAACAATAACCCCTACTCAGTATTTTGCACTCAACCACAACTTTGCTTCTCTCTAAATATCTGGATTGCTTTACAAGATTGCCAAAAACGAGGCCTCATTTCCCTTTTTCCTTCAGAAAAACCTACTTCCATGGAAATAAACAGAAAGAACTTTCCACTTAAAAGTATCACAGAATCACAGAATGGTGGGGGTTGGAAGGGATGTCAGGAGATCAACTAGTCCAATCCTCCCTGCTAAAGCAGGTTCCCTACAACAGGTTGCACAGGGAAGCGTCTAGCTGGGTTTTGAACATCTCCAGAGAAGGAGACTTCACAACCCCTCTGGGCAGCCTGTCCCACGGCTCCAACACCCTCACAATAAAGAAGTTTTTCCTTAGGTTTGTATGGAACTTTCGGTGTTCTGGTTTGTGCCCATTGTCCCTCCTCCTGTCACTGGGTACTACCAAAAAGAGCCCGGCCCCATCCATCTGGCCCCTGCACTTCAGGTATTTATATAGACATTGATAAGATCCCCTCTCAGTCTGCTCTTCTCCAAGCTGAAGAGTCCGAGCTCTCTCAGCCTGTCCTCATACGGGAGATGCTCCAGTCCCCTCATCATCTTTGCAGCCTCTGCTGGACTCTCTCCAGAAGATCCCTGTCTTTCTTGAACTGAGGAGCCCAGAACTGGACATGGGACTCCAGATATGGCCCCAGCAGGGCAGAGTAGAGGGGGAGGAGAACCTCCCTTGACCTGCTGGCCATGCTCTTTTTAATGCACCCCAAGAGACCATTGGCCTTCGTGGTCACAAGGGCACACTGCTGGCTCATGGCCAGCCCGCTGTCCACCAGCACACCCAGGTCCTTTTCCACAGAGCTCCTCTCCAGCAGGTCAGCCCCTAACCTGTACTGGTGCCTGTGGTTATTCTTCCCCAGGTGAAGGACTCTGCACTTGCTCTTGTTGAACCTCATCACGTTCCTTTCCACCCAACTCTTCAGCATGTTCAGGTCTCGTTGAATGGTAGCACAGCCTTCTGGTGTGTCAGCCACCCCTCCCAACTTCGTATCATCAGCAAACTTGCTGAGGGCGGACTCTATCCCTACATCCAGGTCACTGATGAAGATGTTAAACAAGACTGGACCCAGTACCGACCCCTGAGGTACTTAGCTTCCACTTTAATGCAGCCATCATTTACCCCATTCCTCTTCCATTCTGTGCACTAGGTATAAAACAGAGTTAATATTAATATATGCACTCACTCAAACCTAAGTATTTGCTCTGTGGCACCCTGCTGTCAACCTGCAGAATAACAACTTTTAAAACACAACCACTCTTTCAAACAGCAAATAAACATACCCTGCTTCTGCATAGGTCTTAGCAATTGCAACAGCGTCTTGTTCTCAGCCAATTTCTTTCTAAGTATGTCTCCTGAAATGGAAAGCCTGGAAAAGTTCTGAGCCTATCTTATGCATGCTAAAATTCCATCCAGGGTGGAAAGCAAGCACAGAGCCTCTGCATGAAAAAAGAGTTACAAAAAATTTAAGTTTTAAGGTTTTCTTAACTGTTTAAAAAAAAAAAAAAAGCCGCGCCATTTCTGTAGTATGCTATAATTTTAATACTGCAATAAATCTTGAACATGATAAAAACTACAATATTCTTTACACTAATGGTTGCCTCCCTTACAACATGCTGTCAGCAATTCTCTTCCCGTTTTCTCAAACATGAAGCACACAAAGAAGGTAATGAGAAAGCTATTAGCAAATTAAGAAAACAGAGGGTCTAAACAGATATGCTGCAAATGCATTGGCTTGGATGCTGTCTAGCTAAAATCTGGGATTCCTGTTGGCAGCTTTTAGCACCGATAGATGGTTCTAGTATTCTGTTGCAAAATGCAGCATGTCTCTGCAGTAGGAGGCTGGCAGACACAAATAGCAGAACTGACTTAGCTTTTATTTGTAATTACTGCTGATTCTATGTCAAGTTCCATACTTCCCCCAAAAGAAAAAAAAAACACAACAGAATATCAAAAAATGGATTTTATAAGCATATGATCCTTGTGGGTCCCTTCCAACTCGCAACATTCTATGATTCTATGATATGTACTGAGAAACAGAGAGAGAATGTTTAAAGAAAGGGACAGGCAAAAAAGCCCACAGCCTATGAATTATGAAGAAGAAATTCCAATAAATAGAATTATGGGAATATTAAGGAAAGTAAGTTACTCACTGGAAAAGATACGGGATGGTAGTAAACCTGAAGGTTCATCAAAATGAACCTCTACTTTCTTTGCTTGATTTCCAGAATTATATCTCCCATAATCTGCTACCACCTTTACAATAGCATGGGTCATTCAAGTCCCTATTGCATGGATTATAAACACCAATGAAGAGCTCAATTCACCAGCCTTGTGATATCCGTACTGTCAGCAATTTCAAATAGGGCTATTCTTCTCTCAAAACAAGGACTCGTCATCATTACTTTTGTTAAGGCATTGTACAAGTTTACTTTCTAACAAACTTCAGGACAGATGAGATCCTCAGCACCTTGCAGACTTTGAAAATGATTGCAGACTCTTAGACGCAAATACAGCTGCTCTGTTTCAGCCTGACAAGTAACACTATAATTAGGATTTCAAAATAACTCTTATAAATCTATTTTATCTCCTTGATTTTCCCAAAAGACCACAAACTCACTTTTAGTGACACTTTAAAAGGATGAACTTTCCCTTTATAGCAAAACCATTTGGTAACTCTCCACTGGTGATGTATCTCTCATGTTCTTCTGAAGCACACAGTACAGAGTACTTACATAACATACAATGATCCAAAAAGAGAAGATATGTTCCATTTCCTTTTATTAGACAAACTTAAAAGCACTCACCTTTTTCACAGCTGGATAGTTACAAGAAAAGACAAGTCTAGAAGCAAAGTTCTCTAAAGCAGACTAAGCCAGAAACATTGAAGTGTTTTTGTTTTTTTTTTTAAAAAAAAAAAAGTTTGCAAAAGAAGTAATGAGGTAATGAAAACTCTGGGCACGTACAGGACTAGAGTAAGATGGCTCAAATTCTACCTAAGTCTACATAGCCAGCATTTGCTATCATCTCATTGGGTTTGGACCTTGAAATGTATTTAGCCAGTTACAGACCTAGGTAGAATTCAGATCACTCAAATCTCTAGGAGGTGGTCTGCATTACCTTCCATCTAGACATAAACATTTCTAGTACACAGCCAAACTTTACTGAACATTACTACTTCCAAGCTTTCCCCTTCACACTGTGCATTCAAGGGACCTGTGCACACCTGAAGTGGCACGGGTTGGCCACTGCCTGGGCAAGTTTGAGATTCTACACTCAGTGTAGCATACTTGCCATCTCTGAAGGCCTTCATAAGGCCAAAGTCCAGCCTGCTTGCACAACAACCATAGAGAATGAGAGAACAAGTACTTCAAGTAAGCTCTTGAAGTAGCGCTGTATATATATATATATTTGCTGGGTGAAAAATGGGACAAAGACCTTAAAAATTGAAATGACTGGCACAGAGGAAGTAGAAAAATAGTTTATGCTTAGTAAAAGAGATTTCCAGAAAAACCTCAGTACTAGCAAGGCAAGGGACCCAGAAGGGGCTGACCATCAGCTGCTTCTTATGACCCCTCTGTGCATTGATCATTTAATGGATTATAAAGGTATAATTTCAACCATCTGCATAGTTTTCTGTGGAAAGTACACCTATTCAGTACACCTGCAAGAAGCAGAAGCTAGTCAGTTCCAAGACAGCCAATCAGGTACGTCAGACTTGCTGTGAAATGCTGCTCTCAAGTCAAGATGCCATGCCAGAATGACTTCCATTCACACTGTGACTAAAATAGTGGGCTCACAAGGTGGCTTGCCTGCCAGATGAAAAGCAAAGGAATTCAAGATGCATCTAGATAGCACTGTACTACATACAGAGTAAAAGCCAGTCCTCACAGTTTGTGCACAGATGAAATACCACCATAAAAAATTTACCTAAGACTTAAGAAACTAGAAGTGCCACAATAGCATTCTCCGAAGTGTAGTCAGCATCACATTTGACACCAAGCAGAGAGGAAGCATCTCAGTGTGCAGTGGAGAATTTGGTATATGAATGGAAGTTCTGGCTTCATTCAAGAAATAAGGGAAAAGTTCTTGCAATGCCACAACTGATGCAAAGAGGGGCGAAAATCAAAATAAAATCCAGCAAAGCCAATAAATGCCAAACCAGAATGCTAGCTGTTAGGAAAAAAAACACTAGTTACCAAGGGCAACTCCAATACGGGGATAAAACTTCAATTAATATTTTTCAGAAGGCTAATGCACAAAATATGTAATTTAGGAAAAAATCCATCACCATCAAACTGTATTTCTTCTAGGGGAAAAAGGGTATATTATATAGCTAGAACTAAAGAAATTATCTTCTAAAATACACTGGAAACTTCCTAAGTTTCACTGAACTTTAGCCATTTTTCTGGGTAACTGGTTGAGCCAGCCATTTCCATAAAAAAAATTATTCTTAATAATTAAAATATTTTAAATACCTCAGCGAAGCAGTGGATCAAGAAAAAAACCCAACAAACCAGTTTTTAAGAAAATAGAATGCCTTGCTTTGAAAAAAATTCTAAATTTTCCAAATGGAACAATTCATCTGTACAGTTCTTCATACAGTTTTAAGTTATTTTTAAGGCAAAGGTAAAGGACAATAACTTATTTTCCCATAGGCAAGACCTTCTTATGTCTCTGAGAATACGTGTGTGTGTCTATCCGTACATACACACAAAGACATAAGTACAACTGAATAGATATAAAACACCGACGTCAACAAAATAAAATGTAGCCTTATCAAGGGTTGGAGGTTCACCCAGACCTCATTCGGAAGAGTTTTTCAGAGACTTTGTTTGTTGGTTTATTTAAGACAAATCTCTGAAGGCATTTTCTCTGTTTTCTCATGTTTCAGTGTCACCATCAGGTCGAGCAGGCCGCTGCCAAAGCACGACGAGAACATCCACCTCGCCTG
>NW_010322206.1:0-1181 GCF_000700745.2 Antrostomus carolinensis
TAATTATATATTATATATTAAATAATTATTATTGAAGGAATATCAATAACTTTATGTGACTTGTACTGTAACAATGAGACAGTGAGATGCAAAAATGTATTCTTATTAAATTTCTTAAGGAAATAACAAGTTACAAAGCATTATTTGGGAGGACAGTTCTTACAGTTAAACAAGATCACGATAGATGTTGTGTATTTCAAAGTAACAGTTACTTGTAATTCATATAAGAGACTAAAGTTTCACTCCAAAAACCTAAAAAAACAGTGGTATAATTTAAAACCTGTTGCCCGTCTTGTAGTCATGTTAGACCAGGTCTGCTGCTCAGCTTATGTAGTGTTTGTATGAGCAAGTTGCTGGTTATTCTACTTCAGCTGTGCTTTGTTGATTGTGTTGGACACTATGAACTATGACTTCCTCCCTCAATGTGTAATCTTTTGGTTTAAAAAGGAAATAATAGAGAATAAGATGGTGAACACATTGTGAGTTAGAAATCTTTGTCTTTAATTGGGGTCTGAAGAGTTTTCAGGTATGATTTTACAGATGCTATATGCTTTTCTAATCCTTTGCAACTGTCGATTACAACTGTTTAAAGGTAAATCTATGAAGCAGGGAATTCTCAACATACTGAAACAAAATATGTGCTGCTTCTGGATAAGAACAACAGCTACAGTTACTTACAGGGCCACCAGGATTCCCAGGTCTTCCTCTTTCACCAGCTGGACCTCTTGGTCCCTAGAAAACATGAGAAAACAAGTCTGTCACATGGCTTCCAAAATAATATGGCCAAGCAAAGAGACATAGCTCTTATTTGCATATGTCTGTACTGTTCAATGCATGCAGTGGGATAATTAAAGTTAAAAGAAAGATGAGTAAATCTGTTAACAGGGAAGTGCCATGGGTGCTTCCATTTAAATACTACAGGATACGCATATTTACCGGTTGGCCTGGTGATCCATTTGCCCCAGGAAGACCAGTTTCACCCTGGTATGGAAAGAAAAAAACAATGACAGAATGAACTTTGGTGAGAACTTATTTTGGTTCATTCAAGGTGAAGAGACATAAAAGACAGCCCAATCCATTGTCCCTTTCTGCATGGTGCTGAGTGTCCTCAGCACGAACTGAGGTCTCTGAGGTCTGAGAAGTCTAAACACGTACAAAAAAAAAAATTTAAACAGAAAAAA
>NW_010322206.1:1217-4158 GCF_000700745.2 Antrostomus carolinensis
GGATGATCCAGGCATGTCCTTTCATTTTGGAATCTCATCTTTGTTACAGCTGGAAAATTGGGACATGACATGGTTCAGAAAGGCTAATTCCTTTGGAATGACTCTTCATTCTTTTCATGGAGTTATTCATTGAGTTTCTTAAATGTTTAACGGATTTTTTAATTGCATAGTGTGCAAACTGTAACTAAATAACAATTGATGGATGGTTTCATTCTACGTATTACAAAGATGACATTAGAGTTTTTTACCTTTGGGCCAGGAGCACCGCTATCACCTTTGGCACCGTCTTTTCCATCAAAACCCTGTAGGAAAGGAAAACCATATCTGTGATCTGTATTTCTCTTGTGTTCTGGCAAACTTCATTTCTCCTGACACAGAGGCCTATAAAGGGGTTTATTTTTCATAATGGATGCTATTGGAATACTTTTTGAAAGAATATTCTGAATCCTCCACCTCTCCATGGCCTTTAGTTAAGAAAAGATGCTTTTCTGGAAGGCATGCTTTAGCCCAGCATTTGGGATGGAGCTCTCCAGCTGAGGTAACTAGATAAAATTTAACAGTCTTTGTTATGTAAGGTCAGATTACATTGTCCGGAAATTGGTCTTTAATTGTATGATTCAGTCTCTTTCACTGGGAATTGATGACACAGAGCACAACAGTGCAACACCATAATTTGAGTAACAGACTTGGCTATAGCGAATATACTTAATACTTACTCGTTGACCTTTCATCCCAGGCATTCCAGGCATTCCAGGGTGTCCCTTGTGACCCTAGCCACACAAATATAGACAGATAAATAAATCTCAGACTGTATGAAGGGCACAAGCCAATGTTCATTGTGCATCATGTACACTTGGCCAACTTAAAATAGGAAAACAAAACCTTTGATTTTGTTTTTCCTTAGGCTTTTCCTTACCGGTAATCCAGGGATCCCACGATCTCCATTTCTGCCTGGTCTTCCTGGTTCTCCCTATTGAAGGAAAGTAAAATTTTTTGACTGCTTTGCTGGCAAAGAACCAGTCCTAGCAGATCAAGGCAAGTCAGATTAAGCAGGTGAAAATTCCACCAGAAACAGTGGGGAAAATTAACATCAGGGGGATGATTTGATATATAAGAGCCTTCTGAAAAACAGTTGCCAGAATTTATAAACTCAATTTTAAACAAGATTTTGGTTAACATCTAATTTGTTTCAAGACGATTTTTGGGAAGACATGATCACAGAAAACTTAATTTTTGTGGTCAAATACTCAAAATGGACAAAAAATTTAGCTGATCGTCTTGCCTTGTATTACACCTCCTCAGGACTCCCAGCTGTAACACATAAGGTATTTTTAACAGCCCTAATTCTCAAAGCAAGATTTGAAGGGAGCAGCCAACTACCACTACTCTCTGCTTTTCTTTATACCTGCTAATTTATTTTGCAGCACATCCAAAGAGGGTATTTCATGCTTAGGCTTTTAAAATGTTTTTTTCTCTCTCTCTTTTTTTTTTTTTTTTTTTTTTTTTAATTGTGTGAACCTAATTGCTTCCTAAAATGGAAACTTTTTTGAAATAGACATTTAATACTAATGGAAGCCAAATGTAGTTTCTTACAGTCATGTTGTCAAATTGAGAAATAGGAGGTTGTTAAAAATTCTTAAATGCAATGGTATCAATATGCTCTGCTATCTTACCATTTAATGAACTTACTTTCTTCCCATTTATTAATCACTGGAGGAATAATAATGAACTTACATCTTTTCCTGGTGGACCAACTGGGCCTATCATTCCAACAGGGCCTGGAGGTCCCTGTAGAAAAAAATTATATATTAACTAGAATAATGAATACTAAATCTCTTTCAAATTAAAAATGCATTAGGTGTCATAAAGTACTTATACATTTGACATACATAATAGTAAACAGACAAGAAGAACTGTAAAATTTCAACATACTCCAGTGATGACACAGATTCATGCTTGTAAGATCATGCCTTTAACATATATACTAATATGTAATGTATACGTACAGGAGGGCCAGGTTGTCCTGGTTCTCCAGGGGATCCTTGGTATCCAGCTGAGCCCTATAATGCAGCAGAAAAACAGTTAGGATGTGAACACTTACATGCATCATTCTGTGGTGCTACTATAATTTATAATAATCTCATAGTGGTAAGGAAAGCTTTAGTCAGAACTGTTAACAAATGACCAAAGGTGAAATTATCGGAACCAAACAGAACGTGCCGCCATGAAAAAAGAATTAAACCTACTCCTCTAAAAGATGTACATCAAAAAGCTTTGTGTGTTCACTGCATGTGTATTAGGATTCCCACTTTCCTGTATCTCCTGTTACACTTTTGTGTGAATAAACATTTGGGAATGTTAATAGAGGATAATAGGCAGTGGCATGTCTTAAGACACCCTTAGCCACTGCCCCATAGAATTGCGGAAAGCAGACAGACTTTAGCAAGTACAGTATATAGCCCTATACATAAGCTGTTGTGTCTTGGTACAGCCAATTCAATAAAATCCATACAATTCTTCAGCATAGTACCTAGCTTTGTTGGTTGAAAGTGTACCTAATATTTATGACAGAGAAAGGAGAAGTTTATATAAAAGAATAGGAGATGATTATGAAAAAATTAATTTTACTTACAGGGGGACCTGCATGACCAGGTGGGCCAGGGGGGCCACTGGGGCCAGGGGGTCCTGGAAAGCCACTCTACAGTGTAGATTAAAAAATAGTCATTATATTAATGTAATATAGCTATAAAGCCTAATGTAGTTGTGATAGACACCAATACCTGTGAAATAAATTTTTAGATATTAGTACAGAGAAAAATCCACAGTGACATGCACTTGGTACAGTGAAAAATAGGAGTAGTACATATACACATTGCTAAATACATTGTCTAGTACCTACAGTCCCTTCAGAAAAGGGAAAGTGCAGGGTCCTGCATATGGG
>NW_010322207.1:0-2706 GCF_000700745.2 Antrostomus carolinensis
TGTCCCTGCTGATGTCGGGGGGGTTGGAACTAGATGATCCTTATGGTACCTTCCAATCCTAACCATTCTATGATTCTATGAAAACTAATGTTAGGGCTCAAAAATGGTGGGGTATGTACCCAACAATACCAACTCATTTCCGATATAAACTGCTGCAGAATTTTTTTGTAAGGTCCAAAATGTGTCCCAAATTGCAAACAGGTTGTTACACTGTCAGTCATCTAATATGGTTGGTCTGATTACTTTTTCTCAGCCACTTACAAATACTGATGAAGTAAATATGTAGTAAGTCAGGAGATATACAAGCCATCTATTAGAATAAGTTGGCTTATTTACTGAAATGTGCGAAGTTTTATGTCTCCTAGTATTCTCATCTGTATATTTAGGCTTTACTAGTCTAATTCTTGTGGGCTAGAAATATATTGGTAGATGTCCAACCTCCCTTAGATCACTGAACTCTTGCAGCAATGAGTTCCACCAGCTAACCATGATTGGTGTGAAGAAACATTTCCATACGTCACTTTTACATCTGTTGCCAGGAATTCACTCTGTTTTTCCTCCTTTCTTTCAGCCAGTTGATCTTTCTACTGAACAAGGTGATCCACCCAAATCTAGCAGCTGCGACTTGCTGTGATTCACATGGTGAGGAATGCGGTGTTACATGGAATTTTGTACCGAGGCAAAAGCAGACCCATGGTTTTGGAGGGTTGATCTACAACACACACCACGGCTTGCTTTGTAGTCAAATTCTGCAGTAACCTGTCGAACTAGTTTATAGGTTGAAAGTGGATGAGTTAAGTGCCATTGAGGTATTTTTTAAGTGCCACAGGTATTTTTAAAGTAATTGTCTGTATTCCTTTGATGAACTTTGCCTGAAGGCTAATGACTGTAAACATTCCTACATAATCAGAGTCTGCATTAACAGATCTTCAGTAATTGTCTTTGCAAAGAAAAAAAATCTATCAGAACTGCATGGCTTGGAGGAAACACAGGCTTTTTCTTTTTTATTTTCTCTTTTTTTTTTGCCTGAACAGAATGTGATGATGCAGTGTCTACTAAATTTTTCTGTTTATTAACACCATGTGTTTAATACACTCTCCCCAGTGATATTATGAAATAACTACGTTTCTGTGACAGTAGGAAGTTACTAGGTTTGCAAGGAAAAAAAAGGTTTAGAAATCTATTGGATGCTAATATTGCCACTGGTTTTTGGGGGAGTTATTTGTTGTTGTTGGTTTTGGGTTGGGGTTTTGTTGTTGTTGTTGGGTTGGGGGTTTTTTTACTATCAAATTATCCTCTAAGGAGTTTAAAAACATTTTACAGATTTGCTAAAAGTTATTGTGAAATCTGGCTTAGTCAGTAGGCCATTTCAGTTGCTTTCCCCAGCTCTGGCCAAATGATGTTACTAGCCTTTATTAAGTGACTAACAACACTGCAGACTTTCATGAGCTTCTACAAGGTCTATAACATAGGTAAAATTATAGACAATAGATTCATCCTGGATAACACGACATACATGGCAAATATCCCTGTACTTGAGAGGTTAACTATATATATATTTATTCAACATGCTGTTGTATATAAGGTGTTCATTCTGTGCTATTTTGAAAGCTAAAGATTAGATATTTTTTTTGCAAAATATCTTTTGAAGGTTTTGTTCTTTTGTCATTATGGAACATTTGAAGTGTGGAGTTGTTGGGTTTTTTCCCCCCTAGAAATAAATCTCTGTGGAATAGACATTGATACAAAACAATCTTTCTTCAGTCTTATTCAGGGGAAATTTTTTAAATAGAATTAACTGAGTAATATATATATATAAAATGGAGCAATTACTTTAAAAAAATGCATTAGAACAGTCTGAAAATGAAAAAAAAGAGACATGAAAAAGGGAACAGGAAAGATTTGAGCTTCATTTTAAACTTTCTACGCAAAAGCGTTATACTTACAGGCAATACAAAACGTATTAGAGGGTTTTTTAAATGAATCATTGATAGTTATGTCGTCAAACATTTTTCTATATCTACTAATCAGTGGGAGTGCACATAACCCTTTCCCAGTGTTCATTACCTTAATATCACGTTTGGCATGGTATCACACCTTCTGTCAGCAAAGCCAGAAAGCCCATATAGCTGTTTCTCTCCTAGTGACACTACAGCAGTTACTCCACTTGACGTGACCTTGCTTTACTCAATAGAAACGGTCTCTGCATGCCCACAAACAACTCCTATTGATTTCACCATGCTCCTTTCTTAGCAGTTTGACACTAAGGACCACTAGCACCCAGATCTTTCAACATCGAAGCTCTTTATCACTGAGGTAAATAAGGTAGCTACAGTTTCAGTAGCTGAAGCTCCTGGCAGGTCAGCTTTTAATTATCTTGGTCCTGTAATGACTGATAATCTCTCACTTTGAGCCTTACAGTACCTAATGGTCTCTGCTTACTCTACCTGAAAAAGAGCAGTGATGGAGTCTCCTCTTCCAAGTCATAGAGCTGCTTGCTTATTTTACATTGTGGACCCATTGGCCCACACTGCCCCACTGGTTTCACTACACAGAAACACTACATTTATCTACATTCTTGAGAGATGCTAAAATGTGTGTTTGTAAGGTTTTCATCTGCTTGAAGGTAGGGAGGTTTTGTAGAGAGATTTAGACAGACTAGATCGATGGGCCATGACCAATTGCATGAGTTTCAATGAGGCCAAA
>NW_010322208.1:0-4133 GCF_000700745.2 Antrostomus carolinensis
TCTTGATGCAGCCCAGGATATGGTTGGCATAGGAGCCAGGACATTACTGCCTGTGCGGGGACAGCCCTGGGACCGGCATCCTGGGTGGCACAAACAGGGGCATGGCCAGGAGATCAAGGGGGAGATTAGTTCCTTCTGCTCAGCCCTCCTTAGATCACATCCAGATACCGTGCCTGGGTTTGGGCTCCTAGTAGAGGAAAGGTGTTGACAAACTGTAGTGAGGTCATTGAGGCCCACATGGTGGTTTTGGGCTGGAGCACTTGCTCTGGGAGGAGATGCCACAGAAGTGGTGCTTGGTCAGCCTAAGGCAGGGAAGGCTTCGAGGACCATCCAGCCCCTTCCTATGAGTTATTTGAATACAGAGCCAGGCTTTTCTCAGTGTTACAAGGGAACGAGGTGAGAGATGACAATTAATTGAAACAAGGAAGGTCTGGACTCAACGTAGGGAAAACGTGTTCCCCATGAGGCCACCAGCAATGGCACAGTTTGCCCAGAGAGGCTGTGCCATCATCTCCATTCAAGACACAACTGATTCAAACCCTGAGCAACCTGGTCTGATCCCAGAGCTGACCTGCTTTGAGCAGGAGATTGGACAGGGACCTCCTGAGGTCCCCTTCCAGCCCAAGTTATCCCATCATTCTGTGATTCTGCACTCGCAGTGCAGACAAGAAAGCCAGGGATATGGATAATATTGTGTTTCAAACCTTTGAGTTTGTGAGCATTTTTGTTCTTTGTAGCTTTCTCTGCAGCAAGTAGAAAAAAACCATACAGCATGATAGCTGAAAAAGCTTTCATCAGCTTGTGGTTTCTGCTGTTCCTGGTGTAATGGAAACATTTCTTCTGCTCCTTGCAGCAGCAAAATAATAGTAAAGAAAATTACTGCAGTCAACTGAGACATGCTGTTTCCATGTCCTCCTTCCAGGTAAAATATTTATTACCTGTTAAAGTGATGGAAGGTCACCCATTCACTGCCTTTTAGAAAGCAGTATATAGAGAGAAGAAAAAAGAAAATAAAGTACTCCCATTTGAAAAGTCTGGAGGCAGGGAACTGTAAATAATACACAAAAGGTGGGAGAAGGTAGGAGGAAATGTCAATCTTGGTGCATTACTCTGCTGTGGTACATTACAGTAAAGAAAGATGAGTGTATAAATAAATGATAGCAAGGGAAAAATACAGGGGCAGTGTATTGGTAAGATGAGGTAAGGTCATTGGTGGTGTCCTAGGTAGGCTGAGAGACTTGTCTGCCCAAACATTAGTAAAATACTCCATCTTTTTTCTGTGCTGGCTGCCCCTGTCAAACAGAGCAGGAGAGATTTCTGAGGCACTAACCCTTTGTGCAGGTTACCACGTGTACTCTAAGCAGCCTGCCTTAGAAGCACATCAGATCCAAGGGAGGTGAGAAGAAAGGGCGCTGAGGTTGTTCTTCCAAACCAATGCTGGCTCAGAACTGATGGTTTTTCTACAATTTAAGATTTAGATTCTTTAAACATAAAGCAGAGGCAAGCAAGCTGTGTGATCTTTAATGAAAAACGCTCGCTGTTACGAATGGGAAAGGCGGGAAATTAAACAAGATTGCTGATCACAGATTGTATTGTGGCAGATCACATTCCAGAGGAAGTACAGAATACAAGAAAACCCTCTGCCATTGCTTATTCCAGCCTCAAAACTAAACTAAGATACCTTAACTAGAAACGTCTGCTTGACAACAGTATCTTGAACTGACAGACACCACTGGTACAGGTAGGTGAACTGATGTGACATTGCCACAGCGTGGCTCTCACTGCAGCGAACGTCTTCCTTTTGCTAGAGCTATAACAATCCAGTGGAAATATCCAGCAGCAATCCAGAGGAAAAGTCTTTTGTTGGATCATAAGAGAGCTGCCCAAATATATGGTAAAGGCAGGAATTCAGCCCTTCCATTAAGTAATAGTTCACGTTCATGAGGACATCGTGTTTTAAGTAGGGCTCCCTATCTGTAGATGGGTTCACTAGACCCAAAGAAATCAGTGATGGAGGATATCTTTCATGGCAAGGCAGAAGTGATGTCACTTTATGCAGCATTCAGCTGGGCATCTTGAAGTGTAAGGAGTTACTCTGGATATACTTGCTAAAGATGTAGTAGGTTATGCTAGCAGTGTAGTAGGTTATGCTCAGCAGTAATAAACATCTGGAGACATCAGCTTCTCATCTGTCTCAGTAGTGGGTCATGCATTCTCGATGCTCATTTGTGTATGTGATGAAAATAATTCAATGTATGTCAGAAATAGTCAGCTCTGTTATAAGCTGTATTAATTTCCTGAACTGGTAGGTAACACAATACCCTGGTAATATATTTTCAGAACTTTGAAACAACTGTGGCTTTCGTTTGAGACTTGTAGGCAAAAGTAAGTGAGAAAGTAAAAGCAATGGCATATTAACTACTCACAGAGGTAACGTGAATAAATGGGAATTGTAGCAGAATCCATGTTACTCAAGGATCAAAATGCACAAAGTAGGGATTCTATTAGCTTTATTCCTTTGGAAAAGAAGTTTTGCATGAGGCACTACAGAATCTTCAGTATTGAGGCCCCACCATTATTAAGTTCTTGCTTTCAAAAAAGTTGCTGAAAACCAGTATGTAGCCAGCACTTAGACAATCAATGCTGACCCAAGAGAAAAAGATATTGCTAAAAATAGCAGTTTGTAAGTAAGTCCTGAATCAGCTAGGAGTAGCAGAGGTGAGAGCAGAGAGTAATACAGTGGATCTTGTTCAGGAAGGGTCAAAAACTTGTTTTCCCCTCCAGTGTATCCTAAAAATGTTGATGTATCTGACTCTAATGTAGCCTTAATAAACTCATGACTGCAATGCACTTCTTAAGCAGTGTGCAGAATGGCAACAGGTTTTGAGCAAGCAGGGGCATAAAATCTTTCACCAGCTTTGATGGAAACAGCGTTGGACCCAGTTCTCTAACGCAGATAGCTTATAAGAAGGCAAAGACGAGAGAGTGTAGGAAAAAAATGATCTCAACTTTTACCTGGCAATATAGTCTGATAGCTTTAGGAGTTGTACGGGCATGAAGCATTTGGGTGCAGATACAACCAAACAATCACAGAATCATAGAATGGTTTGGACTGGAAGGGACTTTAAAGCTCATCCAGTCCCAACCCCCCTGCCATCAGCAGGGACACCTTCCACTAGACCAGGTTGCTATCCAGGACTTCTGTAATTAAGCAGTTGTTTTAAAACAATTACAAAGGAATCCTTGTAAATCTGCTTTAAAGACTTAACATTACTCAGTTAGATTTGCAAAGGGTGACTTTTTGAAATGCTCTTGCAGAAGCTGTTTGTGGTTACCTTTCTCTGCAGAAGGGGCAGGAAGGAGGACAGGATCCAGGCTAGGTGTCAAGCAGTTTTTCCTGTAACTCCTTTTTTCCTACTTTATTAACCTTTTGCATTATAATAAGTTAATTGAGGGGAAAGAGATAATTTTTTAGTTTGTTTGTTGGGGTTTTTTTACCTTCTTGTTTCCTCAAAACAGTTGAGGAGATTTTGCACATACTTTCAGAAGGATCCAGGTAGTCTCAGGGCAAAGAAGAATGCAGAATGCTTCAGCTCTGGCACCTAGCAGAGGTAATTTGAACAGAAATAGGGGCATGATAAAACCATTTGTACAACTTTGTAATTCAGCAAACATATTTGTAACGTCCTATCCTCTGCAGTAAGGAAACAAGTGTGATTAACACTCATCGAATGTGGTTTCTCATGGGGGGCATTCTGTACACAGTGTTTTCAAACAGTTGTTTTGTTTTGTTTTAAGTAGCTATATATGCAAAGACAAGGTCAAAGGCCTTTGAGGCATGGAAGGTGGTATAATTTGGGGGAATAGCTCTACAGGTTGAGATTAACCCATAATAAAGCTGTCTCTTGCACTGATGAACTTTTCATTTGTGGTGAAAAAATTGTGCTGTGCCCCGGAAAACAAATTTAATTTTAATCACTTTTCTCATCCTAGAGCTCTAGGCAATATTTTAGGTATGTGCAATGTTTTAGGCATGTGACACAAGACAGCATGGCAGTAGGGTTAGAAATGGGGCAGTGTTTGTAGGTAGAAGCAATACCTGCATTTGCTGATGACACAAAGCTGGGAGGAGT
>NW_010322209.1:0-3020 GCF_000700745.2 Antrostomus carolinensis
CAATCTATTCTATGATTCTATGATTCAAATGGGAAATTTAGAAAGAAGCTTAATTGAAGTGCTTTGAAGCAGCCTCTGGCACCACTGTCTGTGCAATAACAAGGGGATATATCTTCACCGAGACTTGTACCAATATTCTTCCTCCTCTTTCCTCTGCCCTTTCTCTAGCCCCTGGGAAATCTCTCTCTTCCCACTCCTTACAGTTTCCTTCTGTGCCTTTCTGCTGCTGAATGATCTTGTTGCCTGAGCAACTGCAGCTGAGGAGGGGAGCAGGGAGAGGGTTCTGGCCCAGTTCTGTGCCATCAGCATCAGCGCTGCGTCCTGACCCTGCGATGCACAATAGTGACGGTAGCAGCCTGAGGAAATGAACAGTTCGGCTAGGTTAGGTGCCTTGAGCTGGGTGTAACCTCCTTATTAGGTGCTGGGGATTTTGCAGCCACCTTATATTTTCGTTCAGGTATGAATAAAATAACCTAACACTCAAGACTGTCAAACAAGTAGTCATTTAGCTTATCCACAAACTCAGATTATATTCACAAAGCAGCCACATTTGTTACACTTTAATTCTGGTCCTAATAGAACTCAGAAGTACTAATTAACTCGCGTTTAATCTCTAGAATCAGAATAATCCACTCTAGAAATTTCAGATTATTATGATGTGTCTCTCCCTTTGCTCTTTTCATTGTGAATTTTAGAATTCAGGAAAGTAACCAGAAAAAAGCTTCTATTAATGACCTTTCCAGATCCACTTCAGTATTTGTAATTTGCTTTTTTTTTAACTTTTGCTGTGTGTCTCTGCATATTTGACCAATATCTGGTAAAATGTGAATGCAGACTCAGTGCTATCACTGTACAAGAAACAATAATCTCTGCAAGATAATCAGAGATTTCTTTTCTAATATTGTTTTATTGAAAAAATTCCTTCTATTTTTTTTTTTAAATAGCATTCTGCTTCTAAGGTTTTGTGTTCCTACAGTATACTGAAACACTACAGGCTGCCTCCCCCCTCCCACGATGGTTTATAATCAAAATGATTGCAATTGACTACTTGCTGCTCTGTTGATTGCAGGAGGGAGGGAGAGCTGCGCGGTTTTTCCTGTATTTGAGCAAAGATTCACTTTGAACACAAATCATGGAATTGTCTGTGTTGATACTTCTTAACAGATGTTAGGATCAGTCTTGTGAAAAAAAAAACCAAAAACCATCAGGGATTGCAGACCTAAATGACTGGAGCTATTATGACATCCCACTCTCTTTTTAATTATCATTTAGTTTTTACTTCTGAAGTAGAAATGTAGTTAGCCAGAGGTTCCAGTTACATCAGGGGTTAATGGTGAGCTACTGGAAAATGATTTGACCTTTTGAATTTCATATCAACGTAAGCTTCATTCAAAATTAATTTGCTCCAGCTTATCAAATCTGCCTTCAGCAACTGCATGCTTGCTCATTCTGTCCCCTGCCTTGTATTTAGGGCACTTTTTAATTTAGTTTTTGGACTATGTTTATTTTTGTTGAGCATAAAGTAGAGAACAACTGGAGTTTAAGCTTGACAGAACCCAACCACAAAAGCTCAGAAAGTAATACTTCATTTTTTGCTCTGTTATCTTCAGAGATAACCTACTTCCATTTTCAGCTATCCAGCAGAAGAGTCAGAGTGAGTATCACTGGAACAAAACACAGTCCAGAATTTAGGGTTTACTAAATTCAGTGAGAAGCTTTAATTGATGAAGCCTGGAGCACTGTGACTGGACAGCAGATCCCATCAATTCATTTGGAATAAAACTATCAGGATTTCTTAACCCATGTGGAAGTTTCAAAACCACCTGTCAAAACAATGTTAATACATCTAGGACATAAGTAATTGTGCTTGGGAGAGCTTGGGTAATTGTTCAGTTACATCCAGCGCTGCCTCTTCAATAGCTCTTTCTGACTAATGCCTTCAGCAATGATGCAAATCAGGTGACTGTATATACAGCTTTCAAAAACAGAAGGGAGGCTCACAGAGTCATAACATTTAGTGAAGGAAAAGGCGTGAGGCCAAACATCCTTAGTGTGACTCATGGATTTCAATGGGATTACAGAAGGATGGAAATAGACTACATTTACTGTATTAGGTCACCATGATAATATTAATCTTCCACCAGTGAAAGATTGCTCCCTACCATCCTGTGATTTTAAAGCATAAGGATAATTAATCCATGGGGACACAAGAAAGCTAGAAGCAAAAAAGTGAAATAATGGGAAGAGCCTGAAGAAACAACACAAAAAATATTTTAAAATTTAATAACTTAATTTTCCTTAAAAGGTCCTAATGACTATCACTGATGGACTTATTATAAACCCTTATCAATATCTTTATCATTTATCTGTTTATCAATACAAACTTTTTGAAAACCTAACTCTCACATCATGTAAGAGTTTTGTGATTAAAGCATGCAAAAAGCTAAGTTACGGGCATCTCCTCTCCATAAAACTTGCCAAAGTAACATAAAAAAATCTTAAAAAGACAAGAATGCAAGAAAAATACTATTAGCACTTCTTTAAGTTCTAATGAAAGTGGGGTAGAGATGAAGCAAAACCATCTTGTATGTGGTAAGGACACTCACCTGGGAAGTGGATCTTGGATGAGCTTTGTACTTTTTCCAGTGAATAATGAATCAGTTTAAAGGCAGAAGATGAACTAATTTTAAGACAGAAGAATTCAATGAGGCAGGAAGCACAGCTTATGATTTCCTCCTTCAGGTAAGTGTCCTGGGCACTAGGCTCTGTAACCAACCTCACCCAGGAGACTTGCTTGGTTAAACAGGGAACTGCTAGGCAAACTCAAGTGGAAGAGGAGAGTTTACAGATCATGGAAGGAGGGGTTGGCCACTTGGGAAGAATATAAGGCTGTTGTCAGAGGATGTAGGGAGGCAACTAGGAAAGCTAAGGCCTCCTTAGAATTAAACCTTGCCAGAGGGGTCAAGGACCCCTATTTGAAGCTCTATTTGAAGAGCTTCTTCAAATACATAGCAGATAAA
>NW_010322210.1:0-12398 GCF_000700745.2 Antrostomus carolinensis
AATGTATTTAAAAAAATAAAATTACAATTTCCTGGAAGGGTTCTACTTCTATCAATTCTGCAGGCACATAGTGGAGGAAGTGGGAATTTACTGTCAAGATACTGCTCTGAAGCTGAGGGAGGCACAGAACAGATGGTCAACACCACGATTGCATCCCAGCATCTTTGTGTGAGGCCAGACAGCTGCGGGGGGGCGATGAGATTGTTCAGCTTTACACAAGCTCAAGCACAAGGAGAGTTCTGAATGGGGTCAGCACCCTGAGACAGTCACACAGTCAAATTTAATATTACTGCATTAAACTATAAATAAGGAGCTACACAAATCTTCAAAAATCATAAATTTGAAATGAGTCACTAGATAGGGGTTATTACCTTAAATTATCTGCTTTGTATTCAGACAGTATATACAGTTTTATATTATCTGTTTCATATACTTTTCTATACAGCAGTGAACACCTAAGAGAATACTTGGGGGGGTTTTGGCCACTATATAAAGGACGAGGCTTTAGTATACTCAGGCTTTGATGCAGGCTTCTTTTTTCTTTAATAAGAAAAAAACATTGTTTTGAGAAGTTTTACATTTATGTTGAATAGGCTCAAAGGTGTTGTCATTTGTCATCAAAATAAGGAAGCAATCCACAACAAAACTACTTACAAACTATCTACAGCTACTTCAGGCACATCTTTCAGAGACACATTTTTCTGTTCCATTATTTGGACAATTTCACCTGTAGGAAAACATATGACATTTTACTTTCAACACAAAGCAAAATGCACATGCTGTGCCTCTGTTTAAGAGATCAATATCCCAACACCTGTATGTTCTCCAGCTACTGGAGAGTAAGTCACATTCTCCAATTCTTACTGAAGTCAGTTCCCTCTAGTAACTGAGAAGCCTGACACTTCCAGCCCTGAAGAAAAGGGTCTTCAGCTTGCTCCAAACTTTGCATAATGCTATCTGTTAGGTAAAGTTTGAAAGATGTTTCTACACTGCAGGGGGGGGAAAAGGAGGATACGTAGTTTGGACAAGAAGCCTAAAGACAAGAGCCATGCCAAAAAGCCCGTGGGGCCATGCATTTGGGATGTTATGAATAATTCCAGTGGAGGTTAAATAATGACCATAGACAAGCAAGACAATGATTTTAAACATGGATTTGCATAACTCTTACCTTTCTCAACAGGCTGACAAAAATAAATATTTTAATCTTGTTCTCGGGTTAATATCAACTTAGAAGGGAAGTATTTTTTGGTTTCCCTTCCCTATACAATGCCTATACTACCAGGAGCACAAAAATGCATACTTATTCTTAAAGCAGGAAAAAGCCAACCTTACAACTAAAGCAGACTTGAAAAAAGCAAAGTGTGACATAAAGGCTATTCTAACAATGGTGATTCACTTATGTCTTTATAAATAGTAAGTTTAAAGAAGATTTAACCTGATGTCAGAACACAATCAACTTCTTGTGAGTTATACAAGGCAGTGTAGAAATCTTCCCGCAAGGCTTCCAGTTTTTTGTCATAACAAGGCGCCACAATAACATGGAAAATTTTATCAGGAGACAAGTTCTGTGAAACATAGAAGAGAGCACAATGGAAACTCCATGAAGAGCAAAAGACAGCTTGCAGGACAGCAAGGATGAAAATAGGATAATAAACTCTCTGCAGGTGATACTAGCAATCAATCCCTAGCAATTAAATTTAAACATTGCCGCACACAGATGAAGTGACTCGCCAGAAGTCACAAAGCATCAGCAACAAACATCCAAAGTCAGTCTTCTGGCTGAAACTTTCACTTATTCCTTCAGGCCACATCTTCTGCAGCTTTTGATTGCATTAGGAAGTGAACGCAAGTCAGGACTTCAGAATTCTGTTTTCTAGCTGTCACTCATTCACTTTCACCCACAGCAAGTCCCCCGAGATTTCTCTATGTGGAAACAGCAATACTTTCCTATACAATGTGGATGCAGTTAGATTTAAGTAAGACACGTAAAAAGAATAGCAACTTTTTCAACATAGAGAATATAAAAAGGTTAGTTTCTAGGATACAATGCTGCTTTTGGTCCCAGGGCAATTTCTACATTATTCTCCTCTGCTTCTGCTTTGGCTATGCTATAGAACTACACAGGCAGCATTTAACAAGAATCTCTTTAGCTACCCTGGATTTAATTTCATCCATAAATATCTAAATCCATGTTGCACTGGGAGCACAAGGATTATTGCCAGCTTACACTCACACATGAAATGAGGTTCTTTGTAAATTCTAATGGGCACTTGTATAGCAGCAGAGCACCATTTATTCTTCAAGTAAGGACAAATAATTCAGGAAGATGTGTTATCTATTGCTTTATAATACACTGAGATCTATATTTCAGTATTAAAACCTACTAGCCCATCTTCATAGAAGAGTATAATGGTAAAAATAAATCAGAATGACTTACCTGCTGCCTGGCAAAGTAGCCCTTCACCAGAGAGCCCATGATCTGCTGTGGAGATTTTGCAGTGCAAATGTGAGAGGTCACAAGATTGGTAAGTACCCTTTCAGCGTACCGGATCCAGCCTGGAGTGACAGAAAGTGACAGCTAGATGGTAAATTGGCAGCAGGCATAGAACAGCTCTTACAAATGAGACACCTTCACAGCAGGTAGGACATTTCTGCGTAGGCTGGAAGCCCCATCTTGGGAACTGTAGGAAACCTCAGAGCTCCGTTAATAATGCTTTACAGTTGGCTATCAATAATTCACTGTGTTATTAATTTGAGACCTGGAAGCCACTGTGAACTTCTATTACACCCTTTCTAATGCACAGATAATCACAAAGCAGAAAGAACAGGGCTCCAGTTAACAAAAAGTTGACTTTCTAGACCTCAGCCCTTGGATCACCAGATACTACAACAAATGTACTCTGTTCAGCTGCTTAACTGTAACCTTCTGCTTCCTGAGATTTAATATCAGTGCACCCAGCTTGCCTCCTCTAGAACAGAAGTCACATGAAAGCATATTCACAAGATGTAGAAGATTAAGCCTGGGAAAAACCGTCTTATTTGACTATTGCTGGAGTAACCACACCTTCTTTAGAAACACCCTCCCCTCACAGTAATCAACTGAATCTCTCTGTATAACATTGTCTTAGTTACTCAAGAGTCCTCCTTCCTTCCACCAGACTCCTTCAGCATTTCAGCTATGACAGGCTATGTATATTCACACCATTTCCAATATCCAGAGCAGTTCTCTTATTCCACATCTTCCAGAACAGGAACTGACAAAGAAGCGGATTAAGATATTTAGGGTGTGCGAGTCTTCCTTAGGCACTGTAGCTTTTACTGAAAACAACAGTCCAGCATCTTTCACAGCAAGGATTCAGAAATTTTTGCTTCACTTACATGAACTGAGAACCAGACAGAAATGTTAGGCCCAGCCTTTCTAGGGAAGTGTGATGCTTTTGGTGCTAAGAAGTAGTGAAAAATATCACATTTTAGTCTTTCATCTTCCAAAAGATTGGTGTTTACATAAAAAAGAAATATTGCTGTGAAGTACATGCTGCCCAGGAAAGGTAAAACCTGAAGGTTAATTCTTAAGCTTGAAATTAAAACATTACCAGGTGTTTATACAAATCTGTCACTTGGAACACTGCCACAAAGGCCAACAACAGCACAAAACCAGAATCCAAGCGGTGCTCAGACAGTTTGTCTCTCTGGGGCAGAGAAGTGGTTCTCCCAGTGTCATAAAATTTTACTGATGAAAATTAGAAAGTACAATTATTAGGGAAATATGAGGGTCCTCCAGGAGTTTAAATCTTCTCAATTTTTGTTTAAGTACAGACTTCACGATTAACATATACTGGTCTCCATGGAAAATCTTAAAGACATACATGACCTTCAACAAGCATTCATTTCTGTTGTAGAAAAAGCTAAAGATTTACATATCTGGACTGTGCTCAATTGCTAGACCCTGAATAGGAAGTTTGTTTAATGTCCAACTCCAACTGGGACTTTAAGTCCAAAATATTATGTGCAACAAAGGACTTAACTTCTTGGTGCTTGGTAGAAAGGCCATATTAGCATATTCTGCATGATGTCTATATTCTATTTCTTAAATGGCTTTAGTCTCAAGTGCTGTTAAAAGTGAACAAAAACTGCTTCAAACAAAATTAAAGACAGTTTTTAAAAAACATTCTGCCTTGTATGTCAGCAGCATTTCTGGAAGGTCCTTCCCTTATACTGCGGCTATGATTACCACTAATCACCACACCACTCTACTATGAGGCGAGTTTTCAGAATTTGAACATTTTAGATATTGTAATCACAAACTGTAAGGAAATTTCACTAAATCCTAAGAGGCTTCTGGCAGCCCAAAGCAATTTCTTAAATTGTTTCTTTCCTTGCAGTAGGCAGAACAAGTGCCTAGTAGTTCCAGCTCCACAATGACCATTAGTCACTGGTTAATTATACCAGCAACCTTGGTGAATGAGCAACACGAGCATTTATCTGCACTTCACATACAGGCGAGCTGTTCCTGCCTACTCATCAGCAGGGCTGAGTTCCAGAGCCACAGCTACAGGAAGCCCAAGATACCCAGTTCTCCTATCAGTGTACATCTGGACCTGTACAGACCTATATCCTTCATAAACTCATTCAGATTCTCAGTCATTTGTTGGCTTGTGTTAGCATCAAAGAACAAGAAACCCCTACAGATCACTGTGTAAATTCTTGCAGATGTACTTCAGAACATGTTATTTTTAGTAGTTTATCATGAGTAGATCACAAAGATGCACGCTACAAATACCAACACATCAGTATAAAGTGCAGAAAAACTAAGAAAACTCTCACTACTGTAAAATCTCATTGCAGTAAAAAGAAAATGGTTTAGCTGACTGAGACAAAAGCAATTGAATCCTCAATAGTTATTCTCTTCTTCCTTATTCTGCCCTCTTGACCTGTTCTAAGAGTTCACAGAGGTTGGCAACGCATTAAAAATGCTGGCTGATTCCCAGAGCAAGTGCTTCATGTTGTTTACCAGTTTGGTATATTAAGGAAGAGAACTGACTACTTCTGAGATATTACATATACATACAATCAGCAGTTACACTGCTGTGCTTTCAATGGGAAACAACAACAAAATATTTATCTCACTTTCTTTTAAGAGAGCAGCAGGAAGAGGTAGGAACAATTAAGACAGAGAATTAAGACTAAAATGCTCCTTTATCAGGTTCTGGGACTACAGGGGCTACGCTCTTCTGCTCGTAGTAGATTTTACACTACAGACCACTCCTGCAGAGGGTGGTATTTCTGTGGAAAGTTACACCCAAAGATAAAGTAAAGTAGTTATACTTGATTTCACATTGACCTTATACCTACAGAGTTATGTAAAAAACATTGTGATAAACACACCCAGTAAACAACATTTCTGGAACAAATTTATGTTATCTAGGGTAGAGAGAGAAAGGAAAATGAGGAACAGAAAATGCACCCAGACAATTAAAGTCAGGAAACACAGTGAAAAACCTTACTTTAAAGATGACTGATCATGGTTTTTGTTTTTTTTCCCCTGTAACTGCTGTCAATGGGAATGAAATAACACATCCTTTCAGAATGGGTTTACAGTGACATTTCAGTTCAGTTTTACAGAAGTGGAAAGCATCCGTGCTTCTGCTAACACCTACACCACAGCAGATAGCTAACACCATAACTAGCACTGAAAATTGAAAATCTTCTGTAGAAGAGACAAGGAGAGAAGTGCTCCATTCACTATTTGAAGTACTTCCAATGAGACTGTCTGGTAATCTGAGCTCTGTTTCAAGATGAAGAAAATGAAAATTTTCCCAGAAGTTCCAAAATAAATCCTCAGGGTTTGAATTTTAAATAAACCATGTACACTAAGACAAAGATAAGTAATAGGGGGTTGTTTCAACTTCAAAAGTTGCACATGACAAAAAGCAACGTACAGTACGTCTGCTCCTGAAGATAGGAAATAACACCAAGAGTAACAGTGACAGAAGAAATAGAGACTTTTCCCCTTAATATATATATACATAGTTCCTAAAGCATAACCCAGATACTTCCACTACAGAATACAAACAAAATATATACAAAGTATAAAAATACATACAAAGTTATAAAAAGTATAATTCAAATAGCAGTACTTAATCAATGACAACAGCAGATTCTAGGGATCACCAAACACATCCTCTAACTCACTCTCTTGTATCTGTAACATTTCTTTGAAGAATGCAATCCACTTCAGTTATTTCAAAGCCAGAAATAAATATTTTTGTATTTTATTAGCCTTTTGAAAAGCAACACCATGAGCTTCCTAGGGTGTAGTTGAGGGGGGGATAGGTGAAGAACTTACTTTTTACCCCCTTTTTGATACTTCTTTTTTAGGAATGTGACTTATCATACTTAAATTAAAATGACAGTGTACTAACAAATGGAAAAAGTAAACAATGACTCAACGTCCTACATCTTTTCAGTTGTGTTAAGTGCAGGTTCTGTTCATAAGAAAACAAGTTCTCAGGTGCAAAATTTTCAGAAGTGAGACATTTAGTGAGTCAAGTCTATAACAATTCAAGTAGGAATTATTTTCTAAGTGTTAGACATAATAATCTCACCATGATTAAGAGTAATGTCACTTGCTACTTTGCCCTAGGCTCAAGTGGCAAGTTCAAAACTTTGCTTAAGATAATGGAGATTGTGGTTTAATTATATCAGTTAGCAAAGTTCCTTGAAGATTCTTTTCATTGAGGAATCACCATGTTAAATTTTGTGGTCTGGACATACAAGCAGCAGCTTGTGATTAATTTCTCCTAAGGTCTTACACAAAGCACTAAAAACCTCAGTGCTTCTGTACCTCAGTTGCATTATCCAGAGATTTACATGCAATACATGCTGCTTTTATAGAAGTGATGGGAAATATAAATGACCAAAATATACTACATATAAACACTAGCACAGGAAATGAGGAGTTCGGTTCTTTGTATTATCAGAGGCTGTGGACTAAAGCAAGGTTGGTTTTTTTTGAAGAGCAACAATACAATTCACACTCCTCAACTTTCACAGAGCTGCAACAGAAGACAACTGTAAGATGCAGGTAGGGAATTTATTGCAACTTTTTGTACCCGAGTGCCTAAGGCCCTACGCTGAATTAGCACATGCCTTATCCAGCACAGTCACACCCCTTCCTTGTCTGCATCATTCACATTTATGTGAACCCCACTCACACATGGGAAAGCTGATGATGCATCTTGGAAACAATCTCTGCTCTCCCAACAGCCCATGAAAAACAGGCCCATCTAGCAACACACTAAGGATGATCAGTGCTACTGCTAACCAGTACTTTGTGTGATACTGGGTATCCCTCAAAAGCAAAGACAAAATGCTCAAAGTTTTGTAGGGCTCCCAAATGAAACCACCCTTTCCTTAGTTCCTTGGTAGTTCCCATGAGACCAGGTGGAAGTACAGGAATGTTGGAGAAATCAGTTCTCACCAGGGCAAGCAGAGGCAAACATCGGTAAGGCATGCTCTTCCTGGTTCCTCCGTTGATACCGCTGCACAAATTCCCTCTGGCTCTCCAGGATACTGAAATCAGCAGCTATAGTGGTGTCAAATACATAATGCACCCCTGCGAAAGAAAGCAGTAACGGAACATTAATTACTAGAATGTTTTCCATCTCACAGGCTTCCTTCCAAGTTTGAGGTCTATAGAAAATCTTGGGAGGATTAACAGGTGTATATTCTTTCCTCTCTCCAAATTTTCACAAACAGTAGAGTCAAAAATAAAAGCCATACACTGAAAAGCTCCCTTCTATGTCATGAATGTAAAAGGACCACCAACTTGCTAATGTTTACTAGCAACACCTTAAACAGTTGTCTGCTTCCTGATGAGAAGCTTGTCATTCAGCATGTTTTTGCTTTTTCTTTAACTGAATGGGATTTGGCAGCTCCTGGGCCATATGCAACGATCTGGAAAAGGAGCTTTTTTTTCAGGACATGCTGAAGTCACATATTATCCACAAAAATATATCCAGCTGAGGCATATCTTCCACTGCTGAAGTTGTCTGCAAAGGTACACGAGCCTATCACTAACACAGCAGAGACCTTCTGTCTGCCTGTTTGGTAACACACTCCCTATACTTCTACGTAATATTGAGCACGTCCCTGCAGCAAGTGAGGCAAAGATAATTAACGCATTCTAGGAAAACTGGGGCCCACCAGAACTTAGAATTCCTTTCAGATTAAGAAAATATACTGGGTACAGAGATGCATAAAAAGTATGAAAAAGAAGAAAAAAGAAAAGTAAGGGAGGAAACAGTTTATAGGTTCATTACTGTCCTTTTCCTTCCTCCTTCAAGTACATTAAAAAACATCCCAAACCTATAGGCAAAGTGTTTTTTGTTTTTTAGATAAAACTTTGTCTATATAGTATAAAGAGCAAAGGAAATACAGATTTAACATAAAATAGGCAGATAAAACAGTTATTGCATGTAACTTCAAGTTACAGGGAAAAAAGGAGACTGAGACTCTTCTATGGGTACAATGTGTCAAAAGGACTGGAAGGCATCTAGGATAAGAATTCCCTCCCCCCTCAAATTACAAAACATGGGGAAAATCTTACTGAAGGTCATGAACAACATATCCTCCCTGATTTCTTTGTAGCAAAGCTTTTGAAGACAGCTCTATAATGTCCTTCTACTCTGTGGCCTTTACTATCAACATGGCAATGCCTCCAATCCATCTCTGAAACTGGTGTATGTCATACTGGTGCACTGCCATTAATACCATAGAGTCCAGACTTCAAACTTTAAACGAGACCGTGCAATGGCACTTTCTGACTGCATAACACACAATTCTGCTGAGGAAGCAAAAGCCTGAAGTAATCTCCCCTTTCTGCTCGACCATCATCACAAATCCAGACTTACCAAGACTTTTGAGGAAACCACAGAGTCTCTTGGCTGCATCATTCACAGAGAGATTGAATTTAGCAGCGAAATAAGGCAATGACTGAGGGCACATAGACACTGCCAACACTTTGTGTTTTGAGGTATCGCATTTCTAGTAAACAAAACAGAGAAAACAAGGTCTGTAATTACAACAGGGTAAGGCTCCCGACGTTCCCTCCCTTCTTCACTCCTGGAGTTATTCCTCAGCAACCTATGCTTCAAGTGGGCCACATCATTAAATCCCCTATGAAACAAATATCAAGTGTCTTGAGGGCAGGACATGATCTTTCTCTGATCCTTTCACTGTTCATCTCTAATCATCTGTAGATGTTTCTCAGGGAAATCCATCCCTCTTCAGGCAATGCTGTGCCTGGTCTCCTAATGCCATAAGAAAGGTTAAGAGACATTCAGCACCTGTAACATTCAAGCAGTGTGAAACATTCTAGCAGGTATGAAAAAAAGCTGTATGTCTAAACATAAATAAATAGATAAACTAATGTTTACAGGAGCATGGGCATTTGAAGTTACAAATCCAACCCAGCAAATTACAGATCTGATCCTTTGTTAAGGCTCCCGTGTCTCTATCACTTAAGTTGCTGAGGGAAATTGCCAAGATAGGACCCTCAACAAACCAGTGTTTGTAGGCACTGAAGAACCCTCTGAAAATACCTAAGGTGGTGTGCAACTGTACAGTTCTGATGACTGTGACATTTATTTGAAGATGAATCTTGTGGCTTAGTTGGGACTTTTTCCAAACCAGTGGAACCCTTGGAAGACAAACCAGGACTATGCCGCAGACAAGTCTCACCCTAAGTTAACACTTACATACCCTAAACGCTGTGTAACAATCCTTCAAGTAGAGCTTGTGACTGCCTGGAAAGTATCTCTCTTGCTCACTGTCCTCTTTTTGACCACTGAAGTTTTGATCAAGGTCCTGGACTGCCTCCCTATTGCAGACCTAAGGCTCTCTTAATAGGACCCAGGTGACCCCAAAGATTTTCCCACCACCCTCTCTTCTCTTTTTTTTTTCCATGTACAACAACATCAGACTGTATGGAGAGTTCAACCAGTTCTACAAAAAACAAATCATTATGTAATGAATCCTCTTATTTATGACACTCATGTACTGATTAAGAAAAAGCATCAATTCTGGCAGCTTTTGCATACCAAGCAAGGACACAGTTCTGGAGCAGAACTAAAATAATTAATTCAGTACAGCAATCTAAAGATCTGAGCACCATATATAGCAAATAGCTTCCAGGAAATTCAGATCTCGGCAGAAAATAAGACAACAGCAGAATGCTTTTAGAAGTTTTGCTAAGAATTTGGATGAAAAATTCTGTTCCAAATACAGTCTGCTCGAATATATATTAAAACCAATTCTACTTTCAAAAACTTGCCTTGATGACATCATATTATGTGGATGCATTGACACCACAAACACTCAGAACAGTCCTAGTAACAAAGGTATGAGTATTTATAAACACCAAACCACAAACTGATTTGTTATTACAGTAATGAGGTAGTTATATTTTTCAAAAAATGTTACTTTTGCAGGTGCAGTACCTTTCCTCCAGCACTGAGGTTAAGTGCTGTGATCGTGCACCTCTAGTACAAAATTATTTTAAGTATTTTAATGTTCATCTTGCCTGAAGTTTTCACTTCCTCTTTGGAAAAGTATATCCTGACAAATCTTCACATTATCTGCCTTGGGAAACCAAGCTGCTTAGTCATTCTGTAATTTCCTCCTCCTCACAGAAAAGAGCGTGTTTGTTATTGTTTGTATCACCTTACCTTATTAAGGTTAAGAATACGAAAGAGCTCCTTCTGATTCTGTTGGAAAATTCTGACTCCTTCTTCTGAAGTCATACAATTGTCACAAGCTAGGCAGTCGCTAAGGAGTATTTTAGCATCAGCCAACGTATGAAACTCATTTTTCTGGAGGGGGAGGGAAAAAAGTAAACAAGTATTTAATAACGATTGACCAATTTTCAAGACCTCTGCAATAAGCCAGCTGAGGAGCAAACATGCTGTTGCTGTTTTGTTTAAAACAAAAAAAAAATCCATGAGACTTGCATGACATCCAAGATTATTTAGAAGTAATCAGAGTTATTTGTTCCATCATTCTCTATGGCTCTGTTGCTATTATTACTCTGAAACTATAAAATGTTTAAGCATAAACATAGAATTAAATTTAACCCTCTAGTCCATGTTCTAGTAACTTGATTTGCATTGTATTTCAGAGCTGACAGTCCCCATCAACTCACCAAGCAACTGAAAAAACTTTTACTTGAACTATTAAACCTCTTTAACAGCCAGATGCCTGTCTAACAGCAAGATGGCTTTGGTTTTTTAGCATGAAGTCAAACAAACAGAATGCAGTCCCACAATTACATTGACCATATACTGTAAGATCAGGTTTCAGGCTTCTGGCTACAATACTATTGGCAGCTCACCTGTAGGAAGAGGGAATACTTGGATAGAAGGTGCAATGTAACCAGACTACTTGCAAAAAACCTGAACAAAACCCCCTCAATTCAGAACTAATTTCCAGGGAAACTATTATCTGTTGAAGCACAGTGTGATCTGTAAGTTTGTCTGATATAAAAAATAAGAAAACATTTTGTGCACTTGTACTGTCAAAACCCCTCTATTCTTCTTCCAAGCTGTCTCTGTTTTGAAAACTTGATGTAAGATTTTTAACACTCAAATTTTTTAGGACTTCAATTTCTGTTTTGTGTTTGCATAGAAATGAGGTTTTTTTATTTAATCTTTTTTAAAGATTCTCAGTTCTCATTGTCATGAGCTGTCAGAAGTGCTCATAACTGCTTACAACTGCTTGTTGATTAGTGTTCTATTTAGTACTTGAAAGTTCTCTACTTATAACCTCTTTTGGGGTACACAGCAAAAAAAGAACACAAATAAGACTGGATTACAATTTTTAGCAGGAACATTACCTCTTCAAATCCATCATGTGAACTCAGTGCATCAACAGATGTACTTTGCGTATCATCGTTTTTCTGTTTTTTGCTGCATTCCTGAAATGAAACATAAAATATATGTATTACGCAAAACACAATCACCGTTCAGTAAGAACATCTTCACAGAACTGTTTATATCGTTAAACAGGATAGCATTAAAAACTAACCTAGTTCTTTCACAGTTTCTGGCAGCGTTAGATGTATATCTACACACAACGCTTTGTTTGCAAAGTGCATTTGCTACGGTGGAAATAATTCCTCGGAAATCCACTTGCTCCATCAGTTGTACAGCTCTGAGCGGTTTTGGTTTGTGGGTTTTTTTTTATCCCGAGGGGATGATCACACCGAGCACGGAAGCAGCTCTGGGCACATACGTGACGGCTCCGAGCGGGGCCAACAGCCGCGGCCCGGCGATAACGCCGCTCGGTCCCTTCCCGGGAGCTCCCGCCCCCCCCGCGCGATCACCGCGGATGGGGAAACGGGT
>NW_010322211.1:0-5114 GCF_000700745.2 Antrostomus carolinensis
AAAACCTTGCCATGCAAACCCAATACATCCTCTCAGCCTAACCACCAAATCAAGTCACAACTTTGAGACTGAAGTTGCCCATGCTTTCTTCCATTTGCCTGTCCTGGTTAACAGCACTTCCTTAAGACAAGCCGTATCTGTAAAATTCCCTGACTTCCAGAAAAAAAAAAATCAGCATTTTCCCTAACACATAGGCTACACAGTAACACAGGGGTTTGAAAAGTACCATTGTTTTCCTTGATTAACAAGTTTGAACACACAAATGTAAACTGTACACACCCTCACTTTTCTTGCAGTAATTTCCTGAGCGGATAGTGACAACAGAATATCTAAGCCTCTGAAGTTTCTTACATACTCGCACTACCAGTTTTAAGGATGTCACTGAAAAGGGTATCTTCATGCCTTTTCAACACCAGCTCTACCACAAAGCATTTTTGCACAGGTTATTTTACAATTACTGTGGCCATACCTATCTCACTAAGAAATTTTCTTTTCAGTATGGAGATTCTCCGTTTTACAAGGTCTAGCTCTGGCTTCACAGATTAGTGTGGAAGTGACTTTTGATCTCAACAGGAGCAGGATTCAACTGTATCAGTTCAGTTTCACGACTTTATCTTCCCAGCTGGATTATTGAGGGCTGAAAAAAAGCAGTATAAAAAGGAGTGAGGGAAAGACAGTCTCTTTGCACCTTCTCTTACCCTTGTGCACATTTTAAAGTATCCTGCAATAACGTTAACATAGGAAGCCAAGGAATGAGGACACCTCATATTTCAGAGGCAACTAGAAAGTAAACCCAGCAAAAATATCAGCCATTACTAAGCATGTCCGCCTGAAACAAAGCCAAGTTTCATCACATGTCTGTGTGTTTTCAGTACGTATGTCTTCCAGTTTCCAATGGGGGGGAGGGGAACAGGTCAATTTTTTGGCTTGGGTTTTTTGGGGGTTTTATGGTTTTTGTTTTGTTTTAAACAGCTGCGAATGACAGTCACATCAAAAGGAAGAAAGAAGGCTTTATAATAAACACCCAAACCAGTCAGTCTAATCATTGATGGGCAGATGAAAAATTTTATAAATTTATAAATCTTTCATAAAAAGTTAAGTTTAAACAATCTAATACTAAACCAAAAAATCCTGTCAATCTGAAAGCCAACACTAGCACTGTATTTCACTGTACAGGATTACCATTAAAAAACCAGTAAGACTTGGAACCAAAATGCTGTAGCTCCAATTGTGTTAAGAGAAACAGTAAGTGATACAAAACAGCCTAAAAATTTTCACAGAATATGCTCCTCTATAAAGGCTGCCATTCACGTGGCTTTTTACTGAAAAGTTCCAAGAACAAATGTTCTATTTCTTTGTGTGTGTAGAATCATTCAACAATTTTTGCCTTGTACACTAAATCAAATTTTCCAATACTATATTCATACAAGTTCTACACCATTTGTTTCTTTGTTTTCACAGTTTGTCCTGCATAAATTTAATCTCATTCTCAGAATATTGAAAAAGGATTTCTCACACCAAGTGGGTGAGACATGATTTAACCTTCTGACAATTCAAACATCAAATTCGATGAAAAGCTCATTTCAGTAAGAAACTGACGGAGTGGGGTGAGAAGCAACAAGAGACAGAAGACTCTCAAACAGGCAACTCAATTTATTGCAGGTATTCTGGTGTTACCTAACACAGGAACACAAAATCAAAAATTGAGGACAGATTTTTCTTCACTCCCAAATACACATAATTGTACTTTACAAGCACAAATTTGTATTCTTATACATCTCCATGTTATTTACTCCCTCCAGTTCTTTGATCTTTCTTTAATGTAAAGGGACTTTCAACATTCAGCACCATTTGCCTTCTTCAGGTATCAATCTTTCAAATCTCTGCAAATCTCAAGGGCAGCTTTTCATATATGGTTAATCATTTAAAGATGACAGGTGGGAAGAAAAAAACTATCAATTAGAATTATGAATAAAAGAAAAGAGGATGAACAGGGGTTGGATTTTTTTTTTTTAAATAGTTTGAAAACTTATTTTCAGACAGGAAATACTTTCGTTCCCGAGAAAGTGAAATTCATCAGCAAGTACATGACAGACAATTCAGGGCTGAAATCAACTGACTTAGAAGGAAGGAAAAAAAGGAAGAGAGAAAAATGGAAATTTGTCTTGAACATCATTAAGATGCTGTCACATTTGCATCTAATTCCCAAGCATTTCCTGGGACAGCAGTACCTCTTAATTTATATCTTATAGATGTGAAATCTCAGCACATTCCAGTTTCTCCATGTTATTTAACTTCTTCCCATCTTTTCTTTATAAAACCTTCCAAAAAGCCTTTAGTTCTCTAGCAACAGATTTATCATCTGTTCCTTTTACAGACCCCAGATTTTCCTGTGCCAAGTGGGAGAGTCTCTTTTGTAAGTTGTAACAGGAAATGCCAATACTTAAGATTCAGAGCTGTAACCCATAAGCACTGTGTGGCTTGTAAATGAAAACAGCCTAAGCAAATCTGCACAATCACAAGGAAGGAAAAATGAGGTTTCTCTTGTGATCTCTGTTGATGCAGTAGAACACCTCATGCAAAGATCCAGTAGCTGGTGAAACCAAATGGCCATAGGACTTGTTAGTCTTTTTCTGGTAGTAGCCAAAAATGGGTGTCAGGCGAAAACCTTAAGAACAAGGAAGTATATACAGTGAGGCTTCACAAATACGTTGTCTTAATTTGAAATCAAGCATCACTGAAAATTACAATGAAATTTAAACAGGTAAAATTTGAACATTTAATAATTTATCATAAACAGTAACTGCTATGCTATAATTGCTTGGTCACCTTTCCCAATACCAACTTCTTTCATTGCTTTCCAAAAATGAGCAAGCTTGTGATATTCATAGTGTACTGCAGCCATCAGTTTTGCAGTACAGTTTCTGACAGGGTGCAAACCAGGAAGACAGCTTTGGATTGCATGCATCATTTTTATCTGAACATTAGGCCTCGATCTACATCTTCTGCTACCTCAAAGAATCACAGAGCAGTTGAAGTTGGAGGGCACCTCCGGGTACCCTCCTTTGTCCTGAATTCTGGTCAGGTTCAGTATCCCTTCCCCTCACCACTCCCCACCCCAAACAGAGCAGGTTTCTCAAGGACTTGGGTAGTTGAGCTTTGAGCATCTCAACAGATGGAGACTCCATAACATCTCTGAGCAACCTAGTCCAGTGTTTGACCATCTGCATGGTTTAGAAAGAAAAAAAAGGTTTTGTCTGTTCAGATGGAATTTCCTGTATTTCAACGTGTGCCCACTGCCTCTTGTCCCATCAGTGGGCACTACTGAGGAAAGCCTGGTTCCATCTTCCTTACATCTGCTTGTTACCTAAGGCAACAAAATTGGAAAAACTCATCCAAACTCAGTGCTGATCTTACCACTAAAATAAGAAGCTATTCCTAAGTATTTCTCTGTGTTAACCATGTACTACATTCCCCTATCTTTATTAGGTTTTCTGTAATTAAATTTAAAATACATCAAGTGCTGGATGTTAAGTTACAATACACACATCAGTAAGTCTACAAGTACATTTTAAATATGCCAACACCTTCAGCCATCAAGACCACAGAGTAAAGCTAACATTCAGTCGCCTCCCATGAAGTCCCAGTATTTGTCAATTTGTAAAAAACATGTAAAAAACATACCCATGATATAATACACCTGGATTTTTTTTTCTTTGTTACAGTATTATAATGGCAAAGCCT
Organism: Antrostomus carolinensis; assembly: GCF_000700745.2. Taxonomy (NCBI): domain Eukaryota; kingdom Metazoa; phylum Chordata; class Aves; order Caprimulgiformes; family Caprimulgidae; genus Antrostomus; species Antrostomus carolinensis. The sequence continues at coordinate 3,745 of NW_010322211.1, forward strand.
AAATAAACATCATAGGTATTTGATAGTAACAAAATGGCTGTTTTGGGAGGAGCCTTCATGAATAATTAAACCCTGCCATAAACTAAATCAACAATGTAAATATTTCAGTAAAAAAATACATTTAGATCCATCATCCCCAAACAACTCCCAGGAAGTCAAGCAGTCTGAAGTTGCCTGGCAAGTATGAAATGAAGCATGATGCAGTTTTACTTCTATGAAAATCTGTCAATACATTACTTTTCTTCTGCTAACATCAGGCTACTGGGGGAGAGAAAAGGGAAGAAAGAATAACCCCGAAAAAACAGATTTCATAAAGAGGTTAAAGGAGGTTTTTTGGCAGTGGAAAAGTCCTAAGAAAAAAAGCTGAACTATTTCTAAGTATTATATTAAAAACAAACTGCTGTAAATAACAGTAATCAACACAATTTTACATATTTTACAGAAATTAAACAGTACAGTAAATTCCAAAATAGGGTATTGTGAGAAGTTAAGTGCCATCATTGGTAGAATCTCTTTTCAAAGGCAAGGCAAGGGGAAAAGAGAATTATACAAATTCTAGAACAAAGGCTTTAGGCCTGCAAACACTTAAGCAAGTATGCAGCTTCATGCATGTGCCTTGGAGGGTTTTACTATGTTCAAGAATTTGTAATTTCAGGACCTAAGGTGTTAGGATTTTTGTTGGTTTTAAGTTAAAAGAAACATGATGCTTCAAAGCAAACTAACTATGTGAATACAGACACAAATTTTCAATAAGCTATTAATCTTTTAAAAAATTAATGTGTTTTTAACAAATTTCTCAAAACAACTAAAAAAATAAAAGCCTACTCTATTAGCCTTTTAAGATTGCTGGGCAGGGGGTGGGGGGATAGAGTGAGCTGCAAATTTTTCGAAATAACATCCAGGTGTTAAAGTACAATTCTCATTGAACTCAAACAGCTGGTAACCTCAGGAAAGGCAATTTCGACTTCCATTTTACAGAAGCTTAAACATCAGAAAGCAGGATTAGTCACATACACAGCATGAACAACTTGCTTGCCAATTTTATGTACAAAATAGTGTTGTCACTGACATCACACATAGGTGTTAACAGTTTTGACTTTTTCCAAAGCAGAAAAAACCCCAAATAACATAACAGGAATTAAGCTTTTTAGCATGAGGAAAAAACCTACAAGAAAAACATCAAATTACAACACCTACCTAGAACAAAGCAGGTGAAAGAAGAATCTGCTTGAATTACTCACAACATATAAAGTGATAGACAAAATCTTGTTCAAAAACTTTTTTTTCAAGAGGATTTCCCCATGACACTTATTTGAAATCTGTGTAAGAAAAGTGAATTCTGTGCTGCCATTCAGGGAGACCTGGACAGG
>NW_010322212.1:0-2843 GCF_000700745.2 Antrostomus carolinensis
CAACCCAAACCATTCTATGATTCTATGTACCTCCCAGTTACTTTACAGTTTGGCATCCTCAGCAAAGCTCCTCAGTGTAATTTTGCTGTCGCACTGAGAAGGGGTTGCAAAGACAACAGACAGGAAGCCTTGTTTGCAACAGGGTTGTTGTCTCAGCTCCAGTGTTACTGATTTCAAGGAAGTAATGTTCATGCTCATCCAGTTGGATGATATGATATGGTATTAGAGAAACACCCCCACCCCTCTCCCTAAGAGATTTTAGGTGCTCCCATAGATACTTACTTGATGAGACAGGGGATCTGAGGGGTCTGGAAAGCTGGGAGTGTCGTGCCAGGAGTCAGTTGTATTTACTGGAGGATTCACAGTGCAGTGATGAGAGACATGAGCACTGGCCACAATCTGGCCCTGAAGAGCAGCTCCAATCAAGGTCCCAAGCACTTCCATGGTCATTCCTAAAGAAGGAAGCACAAACATGCACTGAGGATGAGAACTTGATTCCTCCACTGTCTGCAAGCTTGCTTATTTGTTTCATTGAAGAGAAACCTCATAAACCCATTTTCTTTTACAGGAAACAAGCAGAAAAAGCAATACCAAGAACAGCAGAACTGGGAGGTTAGTAATAGAACAGTTTCAAGGAAAGAGAGTTTTGTCATCTATTTTCTGATCAGCTTTTAGAAGCCTCCATGGAAGATCCTCTTTTATACAAGCTGCATGATGGATATAGCTGAGATTAAGAGCCACAAGGGGATAACACAGAAAACTTTCATCTCAAGGACCAGAGCAGAACTACAATTTAAATGTTGAATGCCATTTTCCCAAAGGGGTAGGGGGGTTGGAACTAGATGATCTTTAAGGTCCCTTCCAATCCTAACCATTCTATGATTCTATGATAGCAGGACTAGGAGCCTTAACATTAGACTTCTCATCTCAAGCTTGACAGTAACTTGTGAAACGTTTTTCAAGCCACTTATCTGATCAGACCTCTAGGTTCTCCAATTGTAAAATAAAAATTATACTTACCTTAGGCTTATGTTGGACATAATACAGCTGTGAAGCTCTTGGAAACAGCAGATGCTGTTCTTGACTGCCTAAGACCACAGTCAGGCAGAACTAACTACCTCTGAGAGAATGATTCAGATCACTAACACTCCAAGTACCATCAGAATAAGGGATCATCTAAAAAAATAACCAAAGTCTCCATTTGGGAAAGCAAAGATCTAACCATGGGCAGCCAGTTCATGCTTCACGTACTCAAAAATCAGTCAACAAGGCGGCTGGTTGTTACAGCTCCGTTGCAGGTGAGTGGTGAGTAATCTGGGTTCTAGACCCTTCTCACTCTGAGGGATCTGAAGCCTACCACTCCTGTTTCCATGCAATATGGCCATACCCAGCATCCCCATGGCAGGGAGATAAACTGAATTCCTGTCCTAGCTCCAGACACTAGTTATGCATTTTGCATAAAGAAACATTGGGTTGAATACGTGAAGAGAGTAGGAAGAGGGACCAAGGCTCCCTGCTTATGAGAGAATGCTCTTCTCACCAGCCTAAACATCAGGCTTCTTTCTACTTATTCTCTCTCAGTGGCTTCAGAGGTTTCATACTGCCTTCTCAGAAGCACCATGGGGGATTTTGAAGGGCTGCTTCCAGAGTGGGTTGAGTCCTGGTGGTTATCATACTCTCCCTGGAAAGTGACAGGCATCTCAAAAGCTCCTAGGTTCAGGTTTTTTCAAGCTCTCTGCTCTGTAACAGCCTTCCTAGGTGACCCTGGACACATACCTTTGGTAAAGGAATAAAAGTACTTCTCCACCTGACAGGAGGGCAATGCACACAGGCTGTGAGGTGTTCAGGCACTGCAGCAATGAGGACTGTATGTAGCTATGGAAGACCAAGAAAGGAAAAGGAGAGAGGCTCCCTAGGAGCCTTGGATTATTTAAACCATTGCTAGTATGTTCCCAAACAGGGAATGCTTCTGAATGAAGTCTGAGGCTTCTTGTAACTTTAATTTAAACCAATGGCAAGTAAAAAAAAACCCAACAAAACCAACTTCATATCCAATTTTACTAACAATGTTACAGTTCAGTCCCTACACACAAAAATGCTGGCAGATGGTGGAAATCCTAACCTCAACCTGATCTGAAGGGTTTGGACACAAACTAGTCTCAGCTTGGCCTTGCAGAGCTTCCAAATTGTTGAGTACTTAACACAAAGGCAATGCACTTGAGTCACACCTTTCATCCAAAACACCACCTACACATTTATAACCTTTATCTAGGGCTCTACATCTGCATTTTATCCAGCACTTGCGTAGAATAAAACACAGAAGCGTCATTAGAGGCATTAGAAATACAACCATTATGAAACCTTATTTTCTAAGAAGTAGCAAGAGCTGAGAAACAGGCATATTTCAAAGTTCCTGTGTGCTCAGAATTTATAAAGCATTACTTTCCACCTTAGCTGAAAAAGCAAATCTTTCAGAAAGCAGATCATACCTTGAAGTAGGTTATATTTTGCCCAGAACTTAAGCAGGGTTTATGTTAAAGCAACTTTAGAATCCAATATTTCTACCTTGCATTCATGGTAAAGGGGCAGGAGAAAATTTGTAATAAGCAGTTCTGGTTGTCTCCAGTAGAGGGTAATGGATCCTCTGATCCTAATCTTTTTTTAAAAGCACACTTCATATTACACAGCTGGTTTTCTTTAAACAGTCGAAGAGATGCCTGAACAACTGACTGCATCCAAGAAAGTCTATCAACAAGAAGAATTCTCTATGAAACCCGGAGAGAGGCAAAAGTGTTTAAGTAAAACACTTGTTAAAAAAAAAAGAGGGGGAAAAAAATAGAGAG
>NW_010322213.1:0-320 GCF_000700745.2 Antrostomus carolinensis
AGACCAGCTCTGAAGAGTAGGACTTGGAAGTGGAGGTGGACAAGAAGCCCAACATGAGCTGGCAATGTGCACTTGCAGCCCAGAAGGCCAATCATATCTTGGGCTGCATCAAGAGAAGTGTGGCCAGCAGGTCGAGGGAGGTGATTCTCCACTCTTGTAAGGCCCCACCTGGAGTACTGTGTCTAATTCTGGGGCCCTCAACACAAGAAGGACATGCACCTATTGGAGTGAGTCCAGAGGAGGGTAATGGGGATGATCAAAGGGCTGGAGCACCTCTCCTATGAGGACAGACTGAGACAGTTGAGGCTGTTCAAGCTTGA
>NW_010322213.1:571-19027 GCF_000700745.2 Antrostomus carolinensis
CTGGTCTAGTGAAAGGTGTCCCTGCTGATGGCAGGGGGGTTGGAACCAGATGATCTTTAAGGTCCCTTCCAATCCAAACCATTCTATGATTTTATGATTCAATGGTTCAAATTCCACCCCTGAATCCAGTCAACTTCAGTTACTTCTGTGCGCATGGATATGGAGGCAGAATTGGGCTGCAAGTCATCATTGAAACCATTGTTAAAATAAAGACAAAAGTTTCTTTAGTTTACCTGCACTCAAACAGTTGAAATTTGTTCAAAAAACAATTAATAAAACTGTGACACTTAAAGCCAACATCCTGGTGTTCTACGAGATAACAAATGGTGTCCTAATTCCATTACTCTCTGATACTGAGGCTTTCTGTTGCTGCTGGAAAAAACACTGTTAAATTTTAATTTAACTCAGAGGAATCTGGGCCTGTACACTGCACAGAACTGTTCTCTTGGGCATGATTGGTAATAAAGCCAAGACTAATTTTGGATTCCATTTTGTGTAAAAGCTTAAATAGGAAGCCACTTACTCTATTTATTTGCTTGTTCTTTGACAGCATAATTGTTCACTGATCTTACTAAGAAACTCTCTCTGTGCAAGTCAAATGAGGGACTGAGGCCTAAAGGTCAGTAAAGTAGTACATAGGGAAATGAAAACAGTATATACATATTTCTTTTTGCAGACAACTGAGAGCATGTTTATTGTGTCCATTTTTACAAACATGCATAACATTTTTGCTACTAATAATCTACTTAGTAAAAATAAGTAGTAAAAATTGGCGTGCTGTAATTTAAACATTGCTGACTCTCCAAACTGCACTCTAATATACACAGTATGTCTTTGAAATTGTTTATGGATTTTGACATGATTTTGCAGTAAAACCCTGACTTTTCATTTCTGTGACTTAAATTCGAGAACTTTGTTGTGTAATTAAGTAGAGTAGGTCACTGTGCAGTGTGGCAATGCTGTTTTCTAGTGCACGGAGTACTGAATCCATAGTGCAGCATTAATTGCTAGGTAGGAAACGATATTAATATTTTGAATGGTTGTAAGTGGTTTTGCATAAATACCAGCAATAAGGAAATGGTTTTATGTTTTATTGTTATGCATTTTTAATATCAGAGTGCACTCTAACTATAAAGCGTCTAACAAAAATTAAAGCACTTTACTGCGCATTTCAGAAGGCTCTTTCTTAGTATGTTACTTTCTTTATTTTATTTGCATGAATTCTGAGTATATTCTTTTGTTGATGTACATGCCCACTTATCAGTGATCTAGAACAAATTCTTCTTTCCTTGATTGACTCTTAGATTAACTCAGTAAAAATTTGTGACAGAGATACTCTATGACTTCAGAAAAACAGTTAATGTCTTAAACACAGACACACCTCACTTCTTTATTTTGCATATCGTACCCAAATAATACACTTGGTCTCAGCAATCTTTCCCAGAAGGCTAGGGTTTTTTTGCTAATGTGACAATAGGAAAAATTAGTCTAGGCCTATATGTGGCCAATCTACAGTTATTATAATATGTATGTACTCTTAAATGAATGGGCAGAATATTTTCTCTTCATGTTTTATATAATAATTTATATTAATAATTTATAATTTGTTCATTAAACAAATATTGTTCATATTACATTTTGCAATGTTTCATGGGATGCAGATAAACTGACCTTATGTTTAAGAATCGATGTGATTTCCTGGTCAATAATACAAAAGTTTTTTCAAATGACAGTGGTATACATCATTGTCAGTTAACAGTTTTCATTATTTGGACCATTCATCATTAGTAATTAAACTTAAAAAGAAATAATGAAATTGTGCTAAATTTCTCTGTAGCAAATGGCAGTCTGTATATAGGCTGAGACAGCCACAGATTCTTCTATCCGTGTTTTTGCTACAAGATTTCTGCAGGATTGCAAATGCATAGCTATTTCTTTACAAAAGTTACAGGCTAAGAAATATGTCAAAACATTAATCAAGTAATTAGGTAGTTAAGTGAGTATTTAATCATAGATTCTATTACCTACCATTTACATTCCACTGGTAGTGTACCATATAATGTTATTTTGGTCTTCAGTACTATTGTCACCAAACTTTCAGAGCAGCCCTTTCTGTAATAGAAAAAGACATTTATCTTGCATAAAGGAGTTTAAATGGTTAGAGCGTGATTGTAGAAGCCTGTCAGAGGATGGTTTTAATGAGATCCATATGGTTGCCATATGATGCTACAATGTCTTTCACTCTATCTCTAGAATCCACAAAATTTCATATATTCATGTTTCCTTTTTACAAATTTATCAAGGTAAACAAATGCTTTTATCACAGTTGGCTCTAAAAACAACAGTTTTCATGGCAAGAAAGCTTGGATATCTGACCTTACAGGGACAATAAGGCCCTTGTATCATGTATGTATGTAGATGTAACAGAGACAGCAAATGTTTCTGTGCCGGTAGAATCGTATGTACAAATGTGTGGTAAGTAAACCTTTTAAAATATTTATATGCAATTTTATGTGTAGAATGAAACTAATAAATACATATAAATTCCTGGAAACAGACAAATTATTTAAGGCAAAAATACCTACAAAAATACTTTTTGTTATTTTAGCAATGCTAAGTGATCTCTGTAAAGGGTCATGGTCTAATTGCACAGAGAAATGCATAAGCATATGAGGAGATATTCTCTGTTCCAAAGAGCTTATAGTCTAAGATGACAAGCTATCTCTAAAGGCAGTAGTGTAATGTAACATAAAATCACTTAAATATGAATCTGTGTATATAAGCATATCTATTTATACATATATATGAAAACTTACACTATAAAATCTATACGTTCCCATTTTGAAATATAATTGCATTCTCCTCTGTGAGTGTGAATATATATATAATATATATATAAACTCATACTATATAATCTTGCATTCAATTTAAAAAATAAACCATATCTAATTCTTCTCAGCTTGTTTCCCAATGAGCTAACATTTTGTAGGAAGCATTAAGATATCATTTCTTCAGTGATGTCAAGATACAGAACTTTTGCTGGTTTTAGTGTGTTTCACATGAGTGAGATGTCATTGAAGCAGGAATAAAGATAGTTTGGGGAAAAGCAAACAGGATCGGTGCGATTCTTAAAATAGCAAGGCAAAGATGATGTATTAAGAGACAAAACACAGGTAATGTGGATCTGTGATAGGCCTAAAAAGTGAGAGTAAGAAACATTAATTTGGTAACCTAAATTGGCATTTCTTGTCCTTCTTTTCAATTAGGAACTTCAAGCAACCAAAGAGCAACAGTCAGTTTTTTCCTTTATAATAAATATTGAAAAATATGATGTTTAACAGTACTTTCCTTTTCTCAAAAGACTTTATTACATATTAAAAGAATCAAGTGTCCAACAGAAATTACTGTTTTGATTTTACTTATTGTTAATCATGATCTCAATGGCATTTGTTATGGCAATTAATTTGATAAATTATAATCTGAATTAATAAAAGGCAACAGATTTCATTAAAAATCATTAACATGGGATTTATCCTTTCAGGTTCACTATTAACACACTCTCAGTATTCTGTTGGCTCTATTTTACCTCAAATTTTCTGCAGTGAAGGCTAGATTCAGGAGTTTCACATTAGTCCCTTTATCAATATTGTTGACGATTTTGCGAAAAGGAATTTTAAAAACACAAGTTTGCATGAAAATTTTCTACAGAATATCTAAGAATTTTCAACAGGAAAAGTATGTGAACGTGTACTTGATGAACTTATTGTATGAACAAATTATTCTGTGTTTGATTTTGTGAACTACATAAGAAATACTTAATCTCTGGTTACTTTTGTAGAACTATACCATATTTGTGAAAAAATATTTATCACCCTGTTTTTTTCTGGATCCAGTTCTTCAAGTCTTACTCGGGTTAAAAACTACTAACTTCCGCAGAAAATCTTGCTCCAGATTGGCAAGGAAACAAAATGCACTTGGCACAAAGTAGCTGAATTTAGTAGTCTGACATCTGGCACCTGAGTGAGTGGCCTGATCCCAGGCACATGGAAATAAACAGGTTTCATTTCCTGGACAGTAACCTTTAGCTCAAACTTCATGGACATTCTGATTTTTTTTTAAATACTGAACACTTTGAAATCTCATCAAACTCAGTGCCCCTGAAAATCAGCTGCGTTTGCTGATATTTTTATATTTATTGTGTTTGTTTCTTAACTGCAGTGTTTTAATAATACAACTCATTTCTCCTTATTCTTAACTTTTCTTCCAGCTAGTGGACCAAATTGGAAAGGTGATCTACAGCAAAACATCATATCATAGAAGTGTAGCTTCTGTATTATAAAAAGGCTAACAATGACTCTAATGAAAATGCATCAATAAATTTTCAAGACCCATCATTCCCAATTCAACAAGAATCAAGAAATGAATACCCTGAGATTGGTTTATAAACTGTTAACATGTTGAGATCTGTATTTTCTCTTGTGTATTTCCAAACTTGTTGTGCCCTTTGGAAAAGAAAATAATTGGTTTTGACATTATTTGACTGACTTGATTCAAGCAGGCCATAATTACAGTGCTGATCAGGTTTCCGTAGACTGTTTGAATTCAAGCAGGAATACAACATGTGGAAACATGATGGTTAATCGCAAACAGATACACTACACAGATTTTTTCCCCAATTCTCCTTCTATGCTTCACTGAAGTTACTTCAAATTTACAGCTGTGTAAAGGTGAAAAAACATAACAACAATGTAATTACCACTGGAAAAAGGCTGCTAGTAGCAGTGGTAGAGAAGCTGTCACTGCTTAAATACTATTTGAGCATATAAAACAATACTTGCATATGTTTTGATCAGTACAGAAACAGTTTTCTAACTCTTATTTAAGAAAAAAAAAACAACACAGCAGAAGAAAAACAAAGTCTCTTCTGTGAGACATTTGTCAGGTTTATGAAGGTCAAAACACGAAAAAAATATTTGGGGAAGAGTTGTTTGATTCTTCATATCTAGTCAATGTAACTTTGACACAACAAAATGGTGGAGAGAGAACATTTACTGAAAAAATAGGGGTGGGAATGAGGAAAAGAACCAGTAATCCAGAGGAGAGAGAGTGAAGCAGGGTATATAATAAATAAACATTTGTCACAGTTGAAGAAGAAGATGAAAATACTATGACAACAGGAACAGATTTAAAAACCATAATTATAAGAGAGGAGGAAAAAAAACTGGATATCCAGTTACCGTGATGATTCCTATAATTTTTTTCCAGTAGCAGTAGGAGCACAGAAAAGGGTAGAGGACAAGAACTATAGGGGATAACATATATATATAATTTTGAAAAATAAAAGTACTGGTCATACTGGCTGGGAATGGAAATGATAAAAGTAAATAATTTGATCTTTAGGATTGTAATTTATAAACTTGATGAGGGCTTTACTGGGTTTACTGGATATTTCACTGCTTCTGACTATCCCATTTGGTTTTCTTTTGATCCAAAGTTAGGGAATAGTATCTATTTGGGTGTTGTCAAAAGTGGGATCAACTTATAAACAGTGAATCTACTTTGCTAACCACAAGTGAAGGCCAAACGACACAGGTCTATGCAGAAATAGTCTGTATATGCTGTTGTTATTTTTTGTATTTTCATTATCCCTGATAGCTTGATCACAAGCCAATTATTCATTATGGCAAGCATACAAACAAGACTTAAAGGTGCAAAAAAATGGTCAAAAGATGACTCATGTATGTGTACTTTAAGTCAAGAGGCAACACAAAGATGTTGAAGGAAAATTGATAAACCAGTGGTGGTGGTATGATCACCACACCCCAGCTACTGAGCTGGTTAGAGGTGTTTCTAGGAATCCTTGGTGGTGAAGGCCCCCAAAAGGGAGATCTGGGATGGAGATTGAGGGAAAGCTCTGAAAAGTGTAAACTTACATCACGGGCTGATCAGAGGAAGCCTGTATTTCTACAGAAGGAAAATAAAATAAAATAAAATATATATATATGGAGTAATGTGGATAGATCACAGAAGCCCTTGGAAATGAAGGCAAGGTACTTAAGGTTGATGACTGAATGTAATGAAATAGGAGTTGGTGGACGGATTCGTAAAGGAGGTTAATGCGATGAAATACCCAGATAGGAAAAAGATGTCTACTGTAACTATCTGAATCAGATATGGCTTACGTACATATCTTTATATATGAATATTCTACTTCAAGGTTGTGCTCAATTTATGGCTGCAGGCTTGATATTGACATGGTTTTGACTTTTTCTTGACACAGTACTCCTGAAAACTGAAGAGTTTTCAGTCTTTCTTTTTGTTTGTTTTCAATTTAAAACAACAACACAGAAATTATTTAAAATAGAGGATTTCCCTCCTAGAGAATTCAATTAAATTTAAATTAATTTATAACATATTTTGATTGCTGATGTAATTTTTTAATGACTGTAGATAAATTTTTGCTCCCAGATCCTAGTTATATGTAATTTTACGGGAGAGAAGGGAAGAATAGCATTGCAAATAAAGCAAAATCGAAATAGGTTCTCATTAATTAGTTTCAATGCATGCAAAGGTATTTTGTTTATGAAAAGCTCTTTAGGAATTCACCATGCAAGACAGAGTTCTTATGGAACTCAGAAATGGATCACACTTCAGTTGACAGAAAATGCTATCGAATGTTTTTTCAAGTGTCTTTTTCTTATGTTTTTTCAATTTTCTTTTTTTTTTTTAACTTTTATTAAGGCCTTTTATCTGTTTTCGTTTATAAGCAAATTTTATTTTTTAGGATGTAAATTTTTCTTTGGAATTCAAGATTTCTGAATTCTATCCAGTATAATTTATATACTGTAAGTCTGTTCATTTTGATAATGAAAGAAAAAAAGAGTATAAAATAAAACTTTGTTGTATTTTCTTTGATAAAAGAGTTCTTTTGATCCTTATATTACACTGAATTTGGCTTATGGTCATTGAAGTCAATTACATCTTTCATAAGCTAAAAAACCCTGCAAAAACTCACACACTTTGTAGTACACTTTAGTTAACTATAACTAATAGTTTTGTAGATTGTGACTGATAGATAAGTCAAATGATGCAACTATTGTTGCAAGTGCACCATTCTCTCTTCCTGCATCTCCCAGTGATATATATTTGTTATTTTTTGTGTGTGGGACTCATTTTTAGGATCATACTGAGCACAAGATCATAAAACAAGAAGCTAAAGTGAAATCCAAATCTCATGTGTTGTCACTGGATTTCGACTCCACCGTAATGAACATACATTGCAAGAATACCTTTTACTGATGAATGTGTGCATTCATATTAACTCAAGTGTGCACCCTTCGAAATAGGATGGATAGGCACTGTCCAGACTGTAGGCCAAGTTTTAGTAAACCTAAATACAAGCTCTTTTGAAGACTACTAGCAACAACAAAACCAACAATAGGATGGATAGGCACTGTCCAGACTGCCAGCACCAGTGCCTCTGGTAAAGCCTAAAAAGGCTTTACTTTACTCTGTAGTAACCACCAGCTTTGCTCTCGGTCTTCTTTTAGCAGATACCATTGTGTGAGTGGAGGACTTTCTGACATGAGTAAGTCAAGATTAAGAGAAAACTGGTTTGTTTTGTTTGGGGTTTTTTTATAAGCCAGCTGTAGATAAAGATTTATTTTTTGTATTTTCCAATGTAACCTGCCAATTTCCCTTGTTTTATAAAGTATCTCTTTCTTCCTATTCCCTACTCAGTCTGCTTTTGTTCTCTGTGTTTTTATGGAAATGCTGTATCTTTGCTCTGCTTAGTTAAGCTACTCTTTTAAATGTTGCCATTTCAAAGCTCATTATATAGTTGGAAAGTAGGATATATACAAAGGTGTTGAAGAACTAACTCTGCTCAGATTTATCGTGCCTTTGATTGACTGGGGAAATGACTTTCAGTTGACATCTAAGACAACAAGTTAGCTGAAATAAAATTTTGCTTAATACCTTTGCATCAATAATCTAGGCACAGCATCATTGATTGAGAAAGTCTGATCAATAGAGTATTACTGACTGCCTAACTGTAACTTTGCCAGACTGTTTTTGTTAATTCTGCTGATGACCTTCGTACCACTGCTTTTCAGGTTCACCGTTTTTTTCCCTTTGAAATTCAATTTGCTCCATTTGCTATTATTTAAGGAATTTACACATCCAATTGATTTCATTCTACCTGATACAGTTTAAATTTAGGATATAAAAGATTGTGCAAGCTTGGGACAAATCTGTAGCCCCAAATTAGAATCTTTCTGAGAAACTTCACCTTGGGGAAGACATAATCCATGGGAAGAAAGAAGGGGAATATAAATAATTTATTTTAACTGCATGGATACTTTGGCATTTTCATCTTTAGATTTACATTCAGTACAGATGAAGTAGCAAATAAAAAGGGGAATAATAATCTCAACCAATCCTAGATTGTTATCATTCCAGAATAAGAAAACTGTTAGAGAAATAATGAAAAATATTCCAAATCCTAACTAATCTCTCAAATAGGAACCCTTCATTCTGTAGTTTTAAATATTTTCTCTCTTGGTTCATTTTCATTGTGATTTATATTAGCCCTTGTTTCTGTCTTTGTGACATTCTTCAAGCTATCTCCATTCACACTTGGATGGAACAAACCAACTATTTCATTGAAAGGTATTTAGCAGTTTGGGATTGCTTCATTCAGTGTTCCCTCAGAATACATAATGCTTCCCTCATGCACAGACAAGCCTGAATGCAATGTCTAGATGTATTTGTCTTATCCAACTACATGTTGAGAAAAATGCATTGCTATTTTGCTACTATTCTAATATAAATTCCTGGGCTATGTTTTCATAGTTATGAAGGTATTAAAAGCAAAATATGCTAAAACACATCCATTTTTCTATGACTGCTTTATTAACATTTTATTTCTTGTGGAACATACATAACATCTAGCTCCCTATAATTTTCCAATATGTGGAATTAGATCCTGTGCTAGATGGTGGAGTGTATAATGCCGCACAGGGCAAGGAGGCTAGTGAACTGGCTTATTCTGAGGCTGGCTGCTCCCAGGTCTCCCTGTAAAGCTCTTTAGAGGCCCAAGGAGATCCCAGAAGTTAAAAAACTGTCTCTTTAAAGTGAGAACAGCCTTAATGATGTTATTTTTCTCCTTGACATCCTATGGAGAGTCCACCCATCATTACAAGGTCTTCCATAGCCAAGGGATCTTCCCACCATTGGCTATAACAATTTTCTGAGTGCCTTTCTACTAGCTGCATACTACAAAATGTCTTTAATATTCTGTCTGGGCCAGAAAACACAGATCTTCCTAGCAAAAGGGTATCATATTACTCTGTTAATCTGCTTGACCTTGATATTAGAGTGAGACGAAGGCATCTGTATTCCATTTAACTGACTAAAGAAAATGTCATGTCTTGGGACATGGCCAGATTTACCCACCTTCCCACCTATCTGAACTCTGCCTAAGTGCAAAGGACAAATAAACTTGAGAGTATTAATGTTTACATGATTCAGACTTGAATGTACATATGCTACAAGGTTGTTTAAAAGTAAATTAAGTTTGGAGAGATGCTATTCAGGTTATCATCAGTATTAATGTTTGGGAAAAGGAATTGACGTCATTGAAACTTGCTGAATGTATATAGTGTATCAGATAATGGTATTAGCTCCAAGACAACATTTATTCATACTTCATGTTAATGTATCGAAATACCTGCTACTCAAAGCATTTTTATTTAAGGGCTAGATAGCTGCCATAAACAAAAAAATAATAGAAACATTATATATTAACCCATAAATAATGAAATAAAAAATTATTTTTTATTTATTTTACAAATTCTAAATACTATGTTAATTTTTTTCTCAAGATTAATTCTATTTACCTGAAGTATAGACAGAAAATTACATCCATGTAGTGTTATCCAACTTTAAAAAATTATATTTTTCAGAAATATTTAAACGAAAACAACCCCCTTATATGTTCAGTAGAATAATCAGACCATCTTTAGCATTTCATTATCCAACGAATGTCAGACTTATTGTCTGCACTCATAAGGTGAAACAACCAGTGAATATAGTTAAAGCTTGCTGTTAAATCAAACTCATAATATTTTTGAGGTAGGTATAAGATAATATTTTAAATACTTTTAGTTACTGTGCTGACATAGTAAATGAAAGCACAGTAATGCTATTTTGTCGATTATTTAATCAGTGTAAAGTATGTCCAATTTAGCAAATTTTATTATATCTACCTAATGCTTGATTATAAATATAAATAGAATTTAGCAAATCCTGAGGAGAGTGGGTGGTGTAAGGCTCCCCTCTATTAAAGCATTATTTGAAATGTTTTTAATTATAGAACATATTTTAGTGTTGTGTAGTAGTAAAATAGTAGGGTCTGCAGCAATTCTTCTTAGCACAAATTGCTCTAGATGCTGGTTTATAACCACATGTGATGCAATGTGTTTTTTTTCTTCTATCTTGTTACCTTTTTTTACACTGAGCTTTAGGATACGCAGTATTTGAAAAGTCCTACTGAAGTCAGTAGGTAAATAAGACATGGACTTGTAATACCTACAATTCTAGGATCTGACTCTAATTTCTTGAAAGCTTTGCAATGCTGTTTCCCGGGCCTGCCATTTCATTAGTTATTCATCATCATAATGACTATATTTATTATTGCTGCTAAAAATAGGCAATGATGACAGTATAATCTAATGGATTCACTTTGTCCCTGCTTGAAAACTTTGATCTGTCACTTACTGTAGGTTTACAAGGCTGCAATATTATCTTAGTAAAGCTGTTTGTGCTTTTAATCTTCTCATAGTTGGAGTACTCTAGGCTTTTTTTGCATAAAACTACCAAATTTAGATTTCTGTTTAGCTGGACCTGGAGTAAAAATAGGTGTATCATTTGATGATCTGTCTCTAAATACTGTTTAAGTGTAATAGATTAAAATTTTATTATCAGATTCTGTGATTTTGGATCCTTGGTTTTGTTTGGTCCTCTGTTTTTTAATCATCAGGAAAAGAAATCTTTCTGGTTTCAAATAGAAATATATCTCCAAGAGAGTTTATTAAGCCTCCATAGTATACCTTATAGAAAAAGATGATTAAAATCTTCAGTTTGAGGTTTGATGGTCTAAACATGTTATTTGTATATTGAAATGTAAATAGTTTTTTTTTACAACCCTGTGAACAGTGAAAGGATTTGGTTTAAATAATTCATTTTAAAAAATTACTACTCATACAGCAAGAGTGTAATTGCTTGTCTCTGATCCCAAACATAAATATAGGCTGGGTGATGAGTGTACTGAGACCAGCTCTGAAGAGAAAGACTTGGGGGTGGAGACGGACAAGAAGCTCAACATGAGCCAGCAATGTGCGCTTGCAGCCCAGAAGGCCAATAACCGTATCCTGGGCTGCATCAAGAGAAGCGTGGCCAGCAGGTCGAGGGAGGTGATTCTCCCCCTCTACTCTGCTCTCATAAGGCCCCACCTGGAGTCCTGTGTCCAGTTCTGGAGCCCCTAACACAAGAAAGACATGGACCTGTTAGAATGAGACCAGAGGAGGGCCATGAGGATGATCCAAGGGCTGGAGCACCTGCTGCATAGCCTTTGTGTGCTCTAGTAGGGTAAAGGAATGGTCACCTTAATGTGACTGTTAACACGTGAGTAATGTGAACCGTGAATGAAATAGCTTTACAAATACAACTATATATCTCTTTTTTTTCTGCAACATTACACGATTCATGGATTCATGAACCAAGGGATACTGGGTCATTTCTTTATCACTGGTGGGACCTGCAAACCATGCTAAATAAATAAATAACTGGAATCAAAGAATCATTGTCTGTGTCCTGTTATTATGTCAATGACATGATTCCCATTGTGAATCAAAAATATAACTGACATTGATAATTAACGCTGGGTCACATATATCTATCATGCATTAAAAGAGTCATCTTCAAATTGATTTTACAAGCCGTATGTTTGTGCCAAAAATATGTGACAGAAATATATGAGCAATGACCAGTGTAGCTGGCAAAGTTTAAACCTTTAAATACCCTTCAAAGTCATCCTACTTTAAACTCTATGTAAGACTTAATGCAGATTAGCTACTGTGTTCTGGAGATCACAGAGGTCCTTCAGACTTTACTCCAGCAGAGCTCTCACTAGATTCCATTAGAATTTGGCTGTCATGAGGACTAGGGTTGGGTCCTACTTTAAATGTAGTTTCCCCTCAGAACAGGTAGAGGGCTTTCTTGAAACTGGGACTGCTTTTCTAATGAAAGTTGCTACCTTTACTTGAAAATCTGAGCTGCTTTTGTCCAGAGATAACAGCTATAGCAAACTATTATTTCTTACTATCATCTCTTCTGTATATTCCCATGAATAACTTTATCTACTGCTTTTTTTTGATGGATAAATGGTCAACTGAATTTTTATTTATTCATGTTTGAGAGTCATAAATATATTCCAGTGCCTCGTGGAATAAAATGCTAAATGAATCGAGATAAAATTTAGTGGCACTGGAATTTAGATTCGAAAAAGAAAGCAAGTATTTACAAAACTCCAGAAATGTTAAACAGGTCCATCTTTTGAGTTGTGTTTTTAAAGACCTGTTATAGCAGGTTTTCAATATATTCATATTTTTTTAAAATGAATATGCTACAGTAACTGGATAAGATAGTTTAACCTGGTGATGACCAAATGTTAGATTCATCTAGGCCAAAATAATGTTGTGGGAGTCTGCAGTCACCCATTAATAGCTTGAAAGCCCACTTCTAGATGCTGAACTGCAGGTTTGTGATGTCTTTGGGGAACCTGATTATTTGATTTGTTCAGAAAAATTAACTTGTGAGACAACCTTTATCATCAGATTTGTAACTTCCATTTCTCAGGCTATTGACTGGATAAAGCAGGACCTGTTGACCTCAATAGCTCTTTGTTCCAGTTTGGAAACACTAGAAAAATAGAAGAAACATGTAAGTCTCATTTTTGGTATATCTACACTTAGGTATATAGAGAAGTTACTGCAAGGCAAACTAGGGTATAAACTTTTACATTGCACCATTTCTGAGATGAATGTATGTATCTATAATGTACCATAAGCTAAATGACTAATGTGATTTAGTTTATCTCTCAGTATAACTATTGTGTGGCTGAAGGTGTGGGAAAGCAATTCTGAAGGAAATACCTCCCCTGGGGAGTTAACTGTATGAACAGAAAGTTGTATAAATTGATGCTGGCTTTCAATACTATTTCCTTTTGGACTGTCATGTTGGTTAGCTGATTGTTACTGGTTCTCTGTCTTTTGCTGCTTCCTCTACACCCACATGAAGAAGCCTGACTGGAAAAGCGTGTGTTAGGGACCTCAATGGAACAGAAGTGTAGAGCTGGAGAGGATTAATCTGTCATTTAAACTATGAGAAAGGGTTTCCTGTTACTGCCATCCTTTCCAGGGTTAGAACTTACTACCTTATCTAGTTTGCTTAAACTTAATCATTCTAACTTGGTTTATCAACTCACATTGTTGATAAACATTTTAAATCATAATGAAATGAGACAACTGCTTATGTCAAAATCTAAGCAGACTTTCAAAGTTTTTCAATTATCTTTTTTACAGTATGTTTGATAAAGTAGAGAGTCCAATTCTTTTTGGAAGTTTGAATACTATTACTTGTAATAATAGTAATTATTCCTTGTAATTCTTAAATATTTTATTCCTTATTTTTGAATAATTTTTCTTTGTTATACATAGACATAATGTATAGACATGAAGTATAGCTTCCTCTAAAGATAAGAGTGTTAACTTTGTTGCTGCATGATGCAAATACTGTGTAGTAAAAGGAACAATCTGAGTAAACATACAGTAGAAAGACCGAATATTACTTTCAAAGTAAAGCCTCACAGGAAATGTCAATGAAAAATGGAGGATATTCACTGGTTTTTGCTGGTTTCAGAGATGAATGGAGAAGCCACAGAAGTTTGGGGTTATTTTTCCTCTCTGTGGCAGCTCCAGGAGTCTGTAGTACATTCAGCATTAGGAATGAAATTAGAAGAAATGTACTGGATGTGGCTTTACAAAACCTGGATAATTACTGTATCACAAATAAGGAAGTAACATGTAAAGAGACATCCATTTTAAATTTCTATATCATGAACAGTTACAATAAAGTAATATATAGCATGGTTAATCCAAGGAGTTCTAGCACTGGTAGTACAGAAAAGACTTTGGCTACATCTACATAAGCAAGTAAAGCAATGCAATAGAGATGGGCTTATAAGGCAAAACAGGTGAGACTGAGGACTCAGTGTACACCCTATACATTTCCAGGTGTTTGCTTTGTACTTGCTCTCGTCTGGTCACAAGGACTAAACATCCATTAGCAGGTAGAGCACGATGCGTGAGGACCTGTAGGGCACACTCAGGCTTGGCATCAGTCAAACAAAATTTGGTTAGTGCACTTTGCAAAGCAAAATGTCATCAGTGAGGATGATCAACTGATCTGCTTCAAAAGTACACTCCTAACTAAAACTGAAGTATTTCTGCAATTGTATCTCATGGGGGTTTGGCAGCTAAAGAGAAAGCATTGACAGTTCTCTCCAGAGAGAAGGATTCAGCACCTGTTTATCCTTCACAAGAGAGGTTCAAAATTCAGCAGAGGATGTGAAAAGAGGTGCCCAAGTCATTATTTTTATTTGACTTTTGGTTTCAGAAAAGATAATCAGCAGAGGAAAAGCAGCAGAACTATGATAATAAAGCACCATCTTATAGTAGAGCTTAAACATTTTGGAGCTGCTAATACACCTTCTGAGACCTGGGTCTGAAGGAAATGACAACGTCTGTCTTTTGATATTTGGGTTCTCTCCTCTCTATCTTGCTTTGAATAAGCAAGGAAAGTTACAAAATGCTTCTCCCCACCCCTGGTCCCCCAGTTTCCAATTTATATGCTTCACTTTTCCTTTGACACAGAGTTTTCAACCTCACCAATACTCTTCTGTCACTGCAAAAGCTATCAAATACATACTCAGGCAGCTGAAGTCCTTGGTAAAATTTTGAATTAAGCGTTAGAAAGGTGCTGAAAATCAGGAATAACAGTTCTAACTGTGGCTATGCAAAAGACAATGTAAACATGTCTTCGTTGACTGCTAAGAAAACTAACAACACCCTTTTTTTCCTGTCTTCTTCCTCTAGATGCTCTTGCAGCTTGCTGACTGCATACTGGTGGGTGTTTGAGTTCAGTCAGTGACATGTTAATCACTTGAAGTGCAGCAGGCAAACACCATTGGCTGTGGAACAGAACATTGCTGATTTTGAGCATTTGTTCATGCAAAAGCTTTTTGCACTGACTTTCACAAGCCAGTCTCTTTCCAAGCTCACTACTTACATATAGCTCTTCTTTTATGGCCATGGTTCCAGTCTAAGTCCTGCTTCAGTGCTCAGCAATATGAATTTGATTCTGATTTCTTCCTGTAAATTACTTAGAACATGGTACAAAATTCACACTTTCTTTACACTTTTCTTCTGGCTAAAAGGCAGCTGCACTTTCTAGTCCTGTGTTTACAGAGTATTCAGTGTGTTCCAATCCACATGTGAGATTTGTATTAATGCATCGTTTAACCATGGCCATAGTTTTTAGGTTCTTTCCACCTTCCTAAAAAATAGCAGTTGTCATCTGTTTTCAAGCTTCAGTACAGAAGTTACACATGCTTCTCTTCTTTTTTAAAACACCTGTCTAGTTGTGTTTTCTGTAAGCCTTTTGTTTATTCCAAAAGGGAATCTCCTCCTCAGCTGTATTTTGGCTGTACAAACATGTGGCCTTGAAAAGTGGGGACTGTGCAATGACTTCACTATTTAGCTGTTTTCAGCAATACTTCCCCTAGGCAATGCAATATGGTGCTATTGTAAGGCCTTTTCTCAGGCCAATATATTTACAGGTCTAATGAAGGATTTCTGTCCTTGGAAAAAATTAACCTGGCAAGAAGTGACTTGTTTGTTATGTTCTGTTATAGTAGCTATGACAAATGAAGAGCCAATGGAGTGTTGACAAGGTCTTAGTCATTGCTTGCTACCTTGATTTGGTGTAATAGTGCAAGCAGAATGTCACCCTACATTTTAGCTTCTTGTTTTGCTCTGTCTATAAATATATTGCAATATTACTGATACTGGGATTGCTACCCATTAAAAAATAATGCTGTAAAGATGGCATCCTAGCCAATCTTGGCACTACACATTGAAAACAAGTAAATGTACAGAATGAAAAATAGCCAAGTCAGTAATGAGGATAAATCACCTATAGAACAACATACTGAACAAGTAAGGTAAATAAAGTTTCTTGGTTTGTTTTTTTCCATTTCTATATAAATGGTAGGACCTGATCTAGTGCAAATTAGTAGCAAGATAAAATAGCATTATGTCTGAATAATAATAATTTTTATATGTATGTTTTTCTTTTTTTTTTTTTAACTATGCTAGTTGAAAATCCTACAGTTTACCTCTTGTGTGTAACAATACAAGCTAAACTACTAGGATTACAGTCATCCTCCTTATTGCCTATGACAATGTCTTTTTCCTATTCCATTCAAAATTCAATTTAGTAAATATATGTTTGTTTAGAACACTGTCATTAACAGTGGGACTACTGTTTACCCTATGGCTTACCTAGAGAAGATCAGAGATGCTGAGCAGAGCTTAGGAATTGGAATATGCTGTTTAAGTGGCATATCTAATAGATTTGCTTTTTGCCTCTCATGTAAAATGTGTAGTAAAAATGTTACTACCCAACCACCTTGGAATCCACCCTAATCTTTTTGGTTCATTCTATGCATTTTGGTTGGATGCTTCTAGCCATAGCAGTAACAGTCTTTTTCTTTATATTTATTCATTTTTTAAAAACTTGTGTATCAGTATGTTTTACCTCTTTCTATATTACTGGCACTCCTCAAACAATATTATCATTCTTTATCCCAAGCACTTACTCTTTTGCCATGTCATAGCTCAGTCTTCTGGGATGCTTTAGTTTATTTTTGTCTCTCAAAACAACAGTTCTTTTCCCCAACAAACAAGAAGGACACTAGCATTTTATAATTCACTCCCTGTATACTTCACTGTCCAAAACAAAATAAATGTAGAATCTACATACAAAATGTATTCCCCCTCCACGCACCCTAAGAGCTCTTGTACAGTATTGGAAGAGTGATCAATTACTGGTATGCAGCCCCCATAATAATGAGCAAGTACTGGGATACACTCTGGCTGTTCACCCAAGATAATGATCGAGTTGTAGTATAGCAAACACATTCTGCATCCATCCATGGGATATCATACATTCTGTATAATATAAATGGAATGATCGAATATAGAGATATACAAATACTGCCAGTACCACCCAGGCTGGAGATGATGGTATAGACGGATCCTGATTAAATAGTCCTTAGCAAGTACATTGGTATATTTTGCAGCTACTCAAGCAATGTCTCCAGTAACATGGATCAAAAGCTATTCTGCACAGGATTAAGCTAAGATATGTTGCTAAATGTCTTTTTTTCTGGTGATGATTTTCAAATTGGCTCTCTAACTTTGCCTGCTTTAATATATTTTCCCTGCACTTCTCCCAGTGTCTCACAATCTTTTATTCTATTTCTGATCCTCCAGTATCCTGTATATAGTGCGTGGTAAAATATTTCTCCCACTTTAATTGGTTGTTCATTTTGAACAAGAAAGAAAGGGGAAGCATAAAACACACAAACACACTGCTTCTGGTTCTCCCATTACCTTTAAAGCTTGCTTTATTTTTTTAAAATGCATTTTTGCAACCAAAAAATATTTTCATTTTAAAGGTTTTGCTTCTCTTTGATAATTTTACTATGTCTCTACACTTTCTTTGTCGAAGATGGGAACAGGAACTGATAGTTAAATTCCATTTAGTCTTTAAAAGGCATGCTGAGTAGGTGGGTGATGTAAACATGAACTAGAAACATCATTGCTTTAGCGCTTATTCTAACTGCATGAAAATGGTGCAAGTATATTGACTGATTTTGATTTAAATAAAATGATATTATGTTCCTCAGTTTAACCTATGTTGGAAGCAGTTACACTGGTCTTACAGAAAATCGATCTGTTGGGGTTTCTGGAAGCCCCTTTCTAGAGATTCTTCATCACTAAACAGGAATCCTATAGGGCTAGAAAACAGGCTTTCATTAAGTTCTTCCAGCTCCTTGTTTGTTCTTCCTTTCTTGTGCCATGGCTGCAATGAATGCAATGCATCTGATTTTTTAAAAATGGTTGGTATTAGTCTAGCTCCACTGCGCCTCATTGTATTGGGTTTGTGTGGCAAGGTTTTGGTAGAGGGGGTGGCTTCTGTGAGAAGTTGCCAGAAGCTTCCCCCATGTCTGACACAGCCAATACCAGCCAGCTCCAAGGAGGACCCGCTGCT
>NW_010322214.1:0-3806 GCF_000700745.2 Antrostomus carolinensis
TGGTAGCCAATCATTCATGGCTTGAATTCTCCTATTCCATCCCACGTCAGCAACCAAAAGTGGAAGGAGGGAAGAGAAAATTACTTGTGCTCCAGACCCTTTCACCAACTGTCCCAAGGCCTTGAAATCTTTTTTCATTGCCCTCAGTCTATGGGATGCAGCTTCCTCCCCACCTGTCTGGAAGATCAGTAGGGGATAGTAGTCCGTTGGGCGCACCAGGTTGGGGAGTGCCCTGGTGATATCCCTGATCTGGTCTCCAGGAAGACTACATACTTCCCTATGATGAGATTTAACCCTGCATATTGGGCCCTCTGGCCCTCTCAGAAGGGAATCGCCTACTACACTCAGCCTTCTTTCTTTCTTATCAGAGGCAGTCTTGAGGGTCAGAGTCAACCGCCTCTTCCTCTGTGGCCTTGTAGGTGGGCCCTGCACCACGTCCTCACCTACCTCTCCTTCAAGATGCAGGGCCTCAAACCTATTACAGAGGGGCACTTGAGGGGGCAAAGCAGGTAGGGAAGGAGGTCTCCCATGATGTCAAATTGGGACTTTCTTCCAGCCCTCCTCATCTTTTTGGTCCCTTGCCTCTGCCCAACAGCAACAGGGCAGATTTTAGTCAGGATTGGTTTCTTTCCCCCAGGCTATCCCGGGAAACTTCTTGTTTGGGTTTGATAAATTTCAACATATTAAGTGAAAAAGTCTTTCTGCCAGGAACTTTCCATTCCATACTTATGAATACCCTGTTATGTTTGCATTTATATCAATGAGCTTTGGAGTTAGGAAGAGAAGAAGTGCTTGCTTGATTTACATTTTTGTTTTGCATTGTATCTTTTCTAATACATTGGATTACTTCCAATGAATTGATTAACTAGCATTTCCTGATTGCCTCCATTTTTTTATATTTTTTGCCTCTATTAATTTTGTTTTCTGAAAGTGCTGAAGTTATAATTTCAAAACCTAAATAAATCCATTTCTATTCAGGAAAGCAGCAGTTTGAAATACATGTACATGTTTGTGTTTTTACTTGTACATATTCTAATCTGAAAAAAAAGAAAAAAAGATTAAAAATAGATCCCATATCCCTTTTTCTCTGATATTTTAAAGATATCTTTAATATACACTGTCTTATGTATGACTTAAGGTGTCGATTTCTCCACAGTGAAAGTTCGTGGACTGTTACAGTATAATCCTGAATTCACATGTCTATCAATATAATTCACATTGTGTTTCATTCTTCTGAACAGTGTGCATATAACAGCTGATGCTAGCCACCACCATCCTCATTACATATTGTAGACTATGAAGACTCCTCCTAAACTGTCCTGTAGCTCTATTGTGTAATTACAGTGTAAATTCTGCATAAGACTGTGGATGTCCTTGCTTATGTTGGATTTTGCTTCATGTGGACAACACTTATGTTGACATAACTGCATGAAACTTGGTACACAGGCTTACAGCAGCCCACCAAAGAACCAGAATCTAATTGCATTTACACTAGTTCAATTCACTTAGAGTTACTTGTTCGTACCTGTGTAACGGAGTGAAAAAGAGCCCACAGGTCAACAACAGCAGTAATTACTTGTCCACTAGGAACTGCTCTGAGGCCACCAATTCATTTCACACAGTTGACCAAACAGTCATTGGATGGTAATGATGTCTTGTCCTGAGCAACTCAAGCTATCCATAATAGGAACTTAGTAGTAGAGGGCTTCAGAGTCCATTTATCAATCCCCAGGACTCAATGGCTCATGAGACTAGTAATGTGTTATGAAGTCTCTCACCATCACAAAGTTACAGTTTAAGAGTCTGTGTCTGTCTGTATGTGTGTGTGGTTTTTTTTTTTCCCTTTCCCTGCAGAAAATTGCCTAAGGTGCCATGCCAGCTTTGGGAAACAGTATCTTCACCTTGCTGTGATAATATGGGATGTGGCAGAATTTTATGATTCAAAGCAGGTTTTCTTCTTTTTTTCTTTTGTATGTTATTTTGCCTCAAAATGAAATTTCAGTGATGTTTTAGTCTTAATATAGACTAATCACTATAATGGTTATCTAAAAAAAAAAAAGGAAACCATATAAATAATCTCATTTTAACACTTGTTTTGCTCTAAAATCACCATTACTGTGATTAGTCTATATTAAGAAAAAATATTTATGAAATTTTGTTTGAAGATAAAAGACTATAGGAAAAAAGCTGTCTTGAATCACAAAGCTGTGCCAAGTCCTAAATTATCACAGCAGGAGTAAAGATGGTATAACAATGATAAAACAACTACCAAAGAAACTTAATCCTGGTACAAATTAAAATTACCACAATTTTTCTGTAACAGGAGTAGTAATTCTTCAATAATTGTTATTAATTATTTTTTTTTATAAGCAGGTATCAACAATTCTCCTTTAACAATGTTAGTTAACATTAATATAAATCTTTCAGGATTCATTTTTATGCACGCATACACTTTGCACATTGGAAAACCAGACTTGCAGTTGTAAAATAGGGATTAGAAAATGTGGAATGATGTTTATTTCCAAATTCACTTATTTTCTGTTTTTACACCATTATACAAACTTTTACTCAGCCTGTAAAGTAGCTGGCTAGCAGGATTGTCAGTAATAAAACCAAAAGAAATAGAGAAAATAAGTTGATTCTTTTTAAAAAAAATCATAACCATATAATAAATCATATACTTTATGTATAAAGGAAGCTGAAGATACTGTATAAACAGAGTTTTATGGGATTACTGTAACAGCAGGCATCCAGATGTCGTACATATTAAACAACCATTCAGTTAAGTACTTCAGAAACTGAGTTTTTCACTTTGACAAGCATTTTTTGCATATTTTAACTTTTTCTTTCTCTTTCGTGTCAGGAATGTGAAGTGATTTCTCTTCCTATCTCATTCAGTACATTTGCCGAAATAAAATGTAATCTAATATCTAAATGTAATGTCTTTACATCTTTTGTTACCACAGTAATCAAGGTATTATTCTCCCATGTGACATAGGACTTCAGACTGAAACTGACCTCTTGGTCCCTTCAGTGTGATCTCATACTACTACAAGAGCAGTAAATTTCTTGCCTTTGTTATGTTTTCTAGAATCCTGTTATGCATGGTTTTGTTTTTGTTTAATTCCTAAATATGTCTCAGCACTACTCTTAGTAGTAGCTTAGTAATTAGCTTAGTAATTTCTTCTCCCTGGAGTTTACAGATAATCAAAGATTCTCCCAACTTTCATGCTGCTACACTGAACTGACCGCTATTTTACCACCTCGCTCTGTTCTGAGCAGATATTCCTTTGCAGTTACTCTAGTTTAATCTTTCATTTTTTAACATATTCTCCTCCTCCTCCCTCAGGCCTGAGTGACTAGAATTGTACCCAGTATTTCAGATGAGGTCATATCCGGCCCTTAGAAACTAATTTTTACTAATTAGTATTTCCTCTATTATTTTATAGGGCTTTTCCTCTTGCTCTATATTTCTTTTTTCAGTACAACCATCACCATCTCCCTTGCTCACAACTGGAGTTCTGTTACTAATTTCCATCTATTCCTGCTTAGCTAATGATTTCTCTTCTTATGTTGCAGCAAGCGCTTGACTGAAATTCAGACAGATAAAATCAGCTTTACTGATGACAGATATCAGTTGATTGATGCAAGCTGCATTTTTATTCCTTTTACTTCTCAGTACTTTGGAACACTTTGTGGAATAAGTACTTTTCTTACCTGTTTTGAAATCACATAAAAATCCCTCATCTTCATTTTTTTTTTGAAATTTGCTTTTTTTTTTTTTATGTTTTCTGACCCAGTTCTTC
>NW_010322214.1:3837-8061 GCF_000700745.2 Antrostomus carolinensis
AACATGTAATATACACATCTATAGCATGTAGGATGAAATATAGGACAAGGACTGCTAGGACAGATTTAATTGCTTCTTTGCTAAATGTTCTGTATGCTATATTCCTATAACCTTTGACCATGTATATTGATTTCTACCTGCACATCTTTTTTGAACATGAGCAACTACCATGCATGGAGTGTCTGTGGTACACACTGAGAAAGCAGAAGAGTACCCCAAAAGTGATATAGGTGTCTTTGAGACCTAATTTCTTAATTTTCTGTTTTGATGAGTAGCTACAGAGTTCTCTCTCTCTTGATAAAACACGTATCAATGATTTTACCATATCTATTTTGCACCTCTGCAATTTGAAATATTTTAAAATTGCTTGGTTGCCTAAAAGTTTTGGTTCCAAAAACAGATACAGTGAAAACCTGCATTTGTACTACAGTAAAGG
This sequence comes from Antrostomus carolinensis, assembly GCF_000700745.2. Classification (NCBI taxonomy): domain Eukaryota; kingdom Metazoa; phylum Chordata; class Aves; order Caprimulgiformes; family Caprimulgidae; genus Antrostomus; species Antrostomus carolinensis. The sequence goes on from NW_010322214.1 coordinate 4,274, forward strand.
TATCATGAACTATGATATCTCACTGAAATTCATAACAATATAAATAATTGTTTGGATTCCAGTTTTAGAAGTTGAAGTAAAATAACTTATTGTCACCTGAAAGCCTTTCCCCCCTACTTTTTGGTATATTTGACTTTGAGAAAAATAAGAACATTATAGATCCTTTCTTCAGGATAGGTAGCATGGAACTGATGTTCTCTAAGTGTCAAGATGTTAGTTTTTTGCAATTAGGAGAACAGATAATGTATTTTCTCTTGTGATTTTTTTTAAAAATTACTCTCATTATAATAATGAATACACTTGTTCTTTTCTGAAAAGCAATCTTACCCTTCTGTGGACTTTTTCTTCTGCTTTTTCCCCCCTCAGTGCCCCCTTTCCAGCCCAATGCAGCAGAAATATGAGCCACGTTCTTCATATAATACTAAAAATATATTCTGATTTATATGCACCTCCTAGTAGCAAATCCAGAGATAAAAAAGGTAACATGCACTTTCTGCGAGTCTGACTTCCGTATAAATGTCTGAGAAGTGTACAACTTGTAAGAAAACAGCTCCTTTTTCTCCATGCTCCAGCAAGTAACTGTGAATTGACAGGAGAAAAACAAATCCCTAAATCACAGACTTACTTCCTAAAAATGGTTCTTTGGGTGCTTCAGCACCAATTTTTTCTTTTATGAATTAATTTCAAGAGCCTTTTCTTTCATCTTTTGTGAAGAAGCAATTCCTTATGTGCAAGTTGCTTCTGCCCATGGAGTGCAGAAATATGGGGAGCACTATTGCTCTTTTCCATACTTTGGAAACATTCATTGACGTGACAAAGAAACTTTTTCTCTTTAAGGACAACAAGCTCTGTGCTAAGAAACTGTGAAGGTTCCCTATTGGTGCATTAAATAACACCTAAATGGTTAATAATGGGAAAAGTAAAAAAATTGCCTTGAAGGTCAGTTGTCATAGATATAAGTTGCCAGTTTGGATAGACACGCAATGATTGTCATCCAGGAACAGGAGCTCTGTATAGTAAGATCTCACTTGTGGTCTTACCCAAAGGGCTCCCATTATGGCATGAACACAACTGAATGTTAAAATAGCTGACAAACTCACCGCTATTGTTCATCTAGCTTAGCATAGTTAGGAAGCTGAAAAACGGCTGCCTATTGTTTTTATATATGCATAAGGAGTTGTTTAGTGAACTGTAGAGCTTTATAGGATGACAAAATATAAATACCAAGGCATATATAACAAGAACGTAATGGCTTTTCTTTTGTTAGCATCTTTTCCATTTACACACATGGAGGACTTGGGAAAAACTCTCGCTGGCCCACTGAGTTGTTAGTGATCTTAGAGCTCCAATTCTGACAAGTCTAATCACAAATGGAAAGAGGTGTATTAAAAATGCATTAATGTATAAAGCTATAAGATGCATGGGAGACTTAAGATTTTGCCAGAGCAGATTTTTGCATTTCATCTTACATTTATCATGTTGATCCTTCAGTAGGATAATCTTATAAATAGCAAATCATTAATATGTTTAGTTGTCTGCAGAGCTCTAAAAGCCACTTGAAAATGGTATAGAGAAGTTATTCTGATTTTGTTGCTGGGACAGAGAAAAGAAGAAAAAAGAGTTGTCTTTACAACGGCATTCTTTTTTTTTTCATGGTGATCATTTAAAACAAGAGATAGTTCCATAAGAAACAGAGAAAAACTAAGGTTTTTTTCAGTTTTGCAATATAGCACTCTGTAATCGCTATATCACATGATGAAATATAAATAATTTCTAAAAAAATTATTATAATATGCAAGGTATTAATTCATCTATTTCAGTCTATTTCTTCTGCTGTGTCCCAAAGTGGAATAATTTATTAGTTATCAATAATTTATGCTTACGTGTATTGTGTATACTTCCTCTCTTTAATTCCCCAATACATTTATCAATGCTTTTGACTAATATTTCTGCTTTTGTGTTCTGACTGAAAAGTGATTTTTATTCTCCAATATATTTATTACTTTTTATTCTGTAGTCTTAGGTCAAACTTGAAAACTCCTCTGTGTACAGCTGTGTTGGCCACAGAAATTTTATTGCACAAAGTAAATAATAAGCATTATATTTTTTAGATGTAATGTATTTACCATAACTACTTGTTTCACATTATTATACCTCAGAAACCATTGGTAACTAGGAGTGATAATGGATGTCTTAATATCTGAAAGCATGACAGAAAACATTTAATTTTACAGGAATCATAGGTGAATCTGTGATATGAGTAGATTCTTTCTCTGTGACCAGATCTGTCACAGGTTAGCATGATTTTTAACTGTTTTTTTACAGAATAGATGTTCTAATAGAATTCTCAGTACAGTTTATCTGAGTTAAATATAAAGTAGATATTATGCAGCAAACTGAGATGTGTCTTTTTGATCTCAAATGTAACTTGCTGCATTTGGAAAAATTAAGTTCTGTTTTTCACATTATTTTAAAATCTCAAGACACTTGAATTGTGAAGAATACAATAAAGGTGAGGCAAATCTCACAACTAAATTTGGATACATTAATTAATGGAGCCACTGTATATACTTTTGTCAGTTGTAAAGGAATAACCTAATTTCATCAAAACGTTTACTACGTTTGTTCCCACTGTGGATGAACCAAACCAAACCAAGAGATTAACTTAAATCAAGGCTTGTATTTTAAAAAACCCAATCAAACAACAAAAAGTCTGTTGACTGCCACAAGATTTGAATGAGGAAGGTAACTAAAGGCTCTTCTGGCAGCTTGCAGGCTTTGTGTTGAACTAGAAGTTGTGTGGGGTGCTTTTAGTCACTAGAAAAGGGGAAAGGGGAAATGTAGGACAAACATGGGTGTCCACAGAGCATGAGCCGGGGCTCACTCTGGGTGCCAGTTATTGGGATAGTGCTCCTGTCATGGCGTTCTGCTGAGGAAAAGAGTATTTCACAGAAAAGAATATAATTGCAAAAACAAGCTATCAGTGTTCAGTGCAAAGCAGACTTTTTCTTTGGTCAGAAAAAGGTTGTCATTTACACACATTGAGTCCCAACTCTTTCAGTAGCACAGTATTTACTATAATATTGTACTCACAGGTAATTTTTCTACTGTTTTTTCTTCAAAATATTTTTTCACTTCTGATTAATATGTTTACCTTTCTTCCACATTTGATTTATTTTATTTCTACATAACATCTGCACATTCTTCCTGTATATTATATTTGCTTTGTTGTCTGTGTTGCCTTACACTTTGGTTTTTTGTCATATTGAAAGATTCAATAGTAAAGCAAAAATCTATTACCAAGAAAGGCTGCTGTATTTGGGGAAGGTTTCTCGTACCTTCTCACCTAATATCCATCACTGATTAGGTAGCAATTAAGGTATTAAGTTGTTAGACAATACCCTTATCTTTTGGAAAGATTTAAAGGCAATGGAAGAGCTCATCCTGGAGGCCATCTCTAAGCATTTGGTAGACAAGAAGGTCATCAGGGGCAGTCAGCATGGATTCACCAAAGGGAAATCTCGCTTAACTAACCTGATTGCCTTCTATGACAGGACAACTGGCTGGATAGATGAAGGGAGGGCAGTGGATGTTGTGTGCTTGGAACTTGAGCAAGACTTTTGATAGTGTTGACCATGACATCCTTATTGGCAAACTCAAGAAGTGTGGACTTGATGATTTGACAGTGAGGTGGAGAACTGTCTGAATGACAGAGCTCAGAGGGTTGTCATTGGTTGTGTGGAATCAAGTTGTAGGTCTGTATCTAGTGGTGTCCCCCAGGGGTTCAA
>NW_010322215.1:0-2495 GCF_000700745.2 Antrostomus carolinensis
TTCCAACACGCCGTGCCCGCCGAGGGCAAACCCGTCACCAACCAGAAGAACTCCGGTAAGGGGCTGCCGGGGCCGGGGGTCCGCAGGGGGGTTCGGGCGGCGGATGATGTAACGCTGGAGCGATGCTGCTGCCGGAGTCCTGGAAGCAAAACCCGATCCCTGCAGCATCCTCTGGAGGCAACAACAGTCTCTCCACTTGCAGCGTTTGCCTGTTCTCCTTTCTTTGTGCTGTAAAATCAAACCAGCCCAGACCTGCCTTGGCAGTAAAAGGTTTCTGAACATCTCACGAGCTTTTGGATATTTTACAGACAGAACAGTGGGACAAAGGCTTGAGGCGGAACGTGTTTCTAATCATACAATCATGGAATGGTTTTGGGTTGGAAGGGACCTTAAAGCTCATCCAGTTCCAACCCCCCTGCCAGCAGCAGGGACACCTTCCACTAGACCAGGTTGCTCAAAGCCTCATCCAACCTGGCCGAGAACACTTCCAGGGAGGGGGCATCCACAACTTCTCTGGGCAATGTGGGCCAGTGTCTGACCACCCTCTGGGTGGGAAATTTCTCCCTAAGATTGGACCTAAATCTCCCCTCTCTGTTTAAAACCATTTCCCCTTGTCCTATCACTATTTGCCCATGCAAAAAGTTGCTCTCCTTCCTGTTTCTAAGCTCCCTTCAAGTACTGGAAGGCCACAATGAGGTCTCCTTGGACCTTTCTCTTCTCCAAGCTCAACCAGCCCAGCTCCCTCCACCTTTCTTCATAAGAGAGGTGCTCCAGCCTTCTGATCATCTTCCTGGTTCTCCTCTGGACCTGCTCCAACAGCTCCACATCTTTCTTGTGCTGGGGGCTCCAGGCCTGGATGCAATACTGCAGCTGGGGCCTCCCAAGGGCAGAGGATAGAGGGGGACAATCCCCTCCCTCACCTTGCTGCCCACCCCTCTTTTGATGCAGCCCAGGATACTGTTGGCCTTCTGGGCCGCAATAAAAAATGATGCAGGTCTTGAGTACAGATATTCCAGTTTAATTCTCATTCCTTTGGTCTCTCAGGGAGATGTTGGATCTTTTCCTGTCTCAATGCAATGCGTCTTCCTTTCATGAAGAAGTACAACATCGAAGAGTTTGAATTCAGCCAGTCGTATCTCTTTTTTTGGGATAAGGTACAGTAGGACAGGTTATGGGTTTGCTGGAAGGGCTTTATACAATGAGGTGTCAGTATGGAGACAGAACTTCTTTTAGACTGGACTGTCTTAACAATCCAGGTGGAAAACATGCATGGGGAGAAACTTCAAAAGTTCTTTAAATATATATTTTAAATGTGGGTTGAGCAAAGTGGGACTTCCAGCTTGAGAAGAAAGTTGTCAAGATGTTAATGTTTTGGAATAGCAAAAGTCTTTTTTTAAGTGTTGTGCTTATTTCAAAAGTTACTTGTAGGAGGCTCGGGGGAAACGTGACTGTAACTTTCTGTGGTGCTTTCAGTCGTGTTTGTGTCCTCCTGATCTGCGAGCTGTGTGCTTGCTTTCTTCCCCCTAAGGGAAATGGAGAAAATCTAGTACTTGTTTGGGCCAGGCTTCATTGCATAACTTCTGTTTCACATTTCCTGTTCCCCTATCCTCAAACTCTGCTAACTCACTCCTAAATATTTGGTCTGTAACAGAAATAAGTGTATAGGATAAGCCCTGGAATGCTAGAGGGAAAATAAGAACCTTGGTAGATGAGAAGAAGGTGACTTCATCTAGTTAGGAATTCTGAAGAACTGAATACTCAGGAATTAATTAGTGCCCAATGTTGCACTTAAAAATATCTGGTTTTCCTGTCTGTCTGTTCCAGGTCGAACGTTGTTACTATTTTTTAAATGCCTTTGTGGAAACAGCTCAGAAAAAGGAGCCTGTGGAAGGAAGACTGATACAGTTCCTGCTCTCCAACCCCACAAATGATGGTGGACAGTGGGATATGTTGGTTAACATTATTGGTAAGAGAACTGGTCACTAGGAGCTGTTTCTGAAATTGCACACTGGTTTGAGAGATGAGGAATAAAATAGAAGGAGAAACTGAGTTTGAGACTTGGAAGTTAGCTAAGGAATATGATGCCATTCATTAGTCACTACATTTTTTTCAACAAAGACCTTTTTCATGCCAGCTGAGAAATATTAGGCTTAAATCTTGTCTGGGATCTTCATTTTTGCATATTGCTGATGAAGATAGAGGCTCAGAAGATCAACAGAAGTAATCAGATGTCCCAACTTTCCATTTAGTAAAAAGATTCAATTCCCTTTTACTTCAGTCATCAACTCGACGTAGCTTGTTTACATCCAGGTACACAATTTTTAGGGTATGTGGTAAAGAAAAAAACATGGCTAGACTGGGGTGTGTCTACAAGGCAGAAGCAAAACTACTTAGAGTTGCAGCCTGAAGAAAGATGATATAAAGATCAGTGAGAGGGAAATGATGTGGAATGTGGCAACGCTGGTCTTGCAAAGATCCAGTGTAAGCAGGATCTT
>NW_010322216.1:0-7091 GCF_000700745.2 Antrostomus carolinensis
CCTGACCTTGAGCACTTCCAGGGAGGGGGCAGGGGGCATCCGCAACTTCTCTGGACAGTCTGGTAGTAGGATGCACATCTGAGAGCCTTTAAAAGGGCTTAATGAAAATAAAGTTTTATCATGTCTAGAACATTTTCGTGACTTATAGCAGTGTCCTGTGCTGGATAATCTGGTGGTTATAGGGCAGGGCCCACATCGTGTGCAGAATTCATAACATTAGGTGTATAAAAATATCTGATCCCTGCCAGCATATCTGTGTCATCTGCAGCCTTTATGTGGAAAGTCAGATAAGGTAGATAATAAGTACCTGCTCTTGCAGCTTAGTCTAACTTCTGTCTTCTAAGGTTTTGTAAGTCAGAATGTCAAATGTTTTATGTGGGAAACTTTAATCTGAAACAAAATTTCTCAACAAGAATTGAAGTACGTTAATGAGGTATGTCTGCTTATGAGGGCAATCTTAATGTAGCATGGGGAGAGTCTGAAAGGTGGTTCTGGAAACAGCAAAAATAGCAAGGAATCAAGATATTTGTGTGGAAAGACTGATGCTGGTAGGTTGTGCCATAGCAGCGGATGTGTAAAGAATATTCAGGTTTCTAGAGAAGAAATATTTAGCAAGGAGCTGGTACATTTTGGGGGGTGGGAGGAGTGTCCAAGATAAAACTACTGGAGCACATCTTGAAGGGTGGGTAGGGGTGACCGTAAGGATAATCACGAATTTTGCCTGGGTAGGCATCCAAGGTTACTCCTGTAGTGGAGAAGGGAGGTTATACTTCTCCAGGAGTTGATTCAAAGCCCCTAATGTTTACCTCCTGCTCTAAATCACCCCCCTTTGTGTGCAGAGGTAGCCAAGAGAGAATAGTTTTCCTTTGCTTCCTTGTGTGCTTCTCTGCTCTTCCCGTTTGCATTGTCCCCACTTTGTTTGAGAGTCTCGTATTCTGTGCTTCAGGTATGAAAAGCACTAAGTCTGTAAAAGACAGTCCTGCTCTCTGCTGAATGCCTGCTGCTAGCTCTGTAGAATATTTGGAAGGAAAAAAAGAAATCTGTGTAATACATTTACCCTGTACACAGTTGATATTTGTACTGCATTGCAAACTGTGCCTATGTCTTCTCAGTTAAAATGGCTCCTTTACAGCTGAAAAATAACATACCAAGCAGTGACTGGCTGCTGGGTTATTTAGAGTGCAGGGGCTAACGCACTAACGAAGCAGTTGGCTGCATAGTTGTTAAAACACTGCTGCAGAAAATCTTTAGCCAAAATGGTTGCTGAATCATTGTCCCTTTAGATGTGGAAGTGATATAATTACAGTTTTTTTACAGGATCTGATATGAAATCTCATGGTAATGCTTTGGAGTAAAATGACTTTATGATAATCCAGATGGAGAACTTCTAACTATTGTGTAGATACCTGCTGGTCAGGAAAGTGCTCACTGCAATGGTTTTGTCTTGGGTTACGTCAGTAGGAATTGGCTATGGCTAGAGGTGCAGTGTGCCCTGAAGCTAGACTGTAGTAATGAGGACAATTGTTTTGTATTGGGTATTTTAAAACTGCAAGTAGGTTTTCTTTTTTTTCCATTTCGCCTTTGAAAGAAAAGTATAATTCTTAGATTGATTTTATTTCCCTCTATTTCTTATCTTTCTAGGAATGTAATAATTTTCCAGATAGGATTTTCAGAAGGTTCAAAAGGAGCCTCATGTCTGATTCCCATTAAAATTAACTTCACTTCTCGAACCACCCAGGCAACTGAGAAGCATGGTAACTGTCCAGAGTTTTGATGTCCTTATGATGATTTTGGAAATCCCATACTGGAAAAGAAACTCATGGTGGCTCCTTTTAAAATCCAAGTGTTATAATTTTGCAAGTGAAGGATTTAATAGCCCTAAATCTCAAAAAAGAAAAAACTGAGTCTGAACCAGTCCTTGCAAATGAGCAATTCTTGAAACTATGAACTAAATAAAACCTGATTGACCCAAATGTTCATGGAAAAGGAATTTATTTCTGCTGTGAAAAGTGTGCTTGCATTTTCAATTTTAATATTCAAAGTCAAGATTTTTTTAAGGGGAAATACCTGCTGCCATTTTCAGCATTTTTTTTTCCCCCCCAAAGGAAAATAAATATTTCCCTCTTGTTTTTTAAAATTCAGTTTACTGGGTGAATTTTTTTTTTAAGTAAAAGTATAACTTTTTCTTCACATACATTTTATTTTAAGCAGTGAGAATGGGACTTATAAAAAGACATATTTTGTTAAAGCAGTGTAAATAAGTGAGCAGATGGATTCTGAAGTTAATAATCTGTTTTGCATAAGCTTACATTAAATGTAGGTATAAAATATATTCGGAAGAAATATTTACTGGTGGACTGGCTTTGTGTAATATGTAGTTTTGATTACTGAACATTCCAGTTTTGTCCTAGCTAAAATATCAATCTCTTCGCACTGATGGCTTGTAGCTGCCTCGTTATTTTTCCCGTAGCTGTATTAAATACTGAAACCTACTGATGTTCTAAACAGCAAAGTAGATAAATGAGGTAATAAATTATGTCAGTTATCTTCTCGGAACTGCTAAACGGATAGAAAATGTATTATGGTTATGTCCTTGAGAGGAGCTTGCTTGTGCAATGTAGTGTAAACTTTTTATCATGCTTCTTGTCATGTCCTGATTATTGACCACTGAAGACCGTGAGCTGCTTTTTCCATTTGAAACCAAATCAGTCAAATTTCCTTACTTTATAAGGAAAGTTTCATGTTAGACAAAGCATAAGAGATGCATGCTAGACTGAAATGAAAGATTACCTTTTATTTATAATCATCTCTCCAACTCTGCTTGTCTGTGTTAGCCTAAACTTGGATATGCTTCTTTACGGTTTACCTCAGAGCAGTGCAAAATGGGAGATAAAAAGAATCTCACCCACATTTCTGTAAATGGCTACAGGAATAAAATCTATCGCATGCATGATAAAAAATTACTGCACTGTAAAAAGCTGTACTGTTCAAGCATGGAAGCACTGTAGAAAGTGCTTGCAAAAGCATTTCAGAATTTTTTTTCCCTGCCAGAGTAGGAGTAAGTCATAGGATCTTCTGCCTTTCTGAGACAAATCAAAACATTATCTATGCAGTAATACAGTGGGATAACCTCACTGTAGATGTAGTAGGAAAAAATTACTTCCTTGAGTTTTCTTCCTGTTTTATATGATCTTTCATGATCTTGGAAAAAAATATATGTATGAAATTCTGTAAGTGTTATCTCAAAGTAATATACTTTCTGGTTTTAAATTCAGCAGCTTGTGCAGAAGGTCAAATCTGCTGTTCTAACAGACTGGCCTGTTTGCCACACCCATATCTGACTGCATTATCACAGTTACAGAACTTGACAAAACACTTTGGAGAAGAGGGATTTAATTTACGCTCTATTTCAAGTGGTTTCATCTTGGATTACTATTTTGAATAGAAAAAGGTCACTAGAAATGCAGAGAACATGGGTACCTTCCCACTCAGCAGTGTTTCTTATGTAGGATCTTTTTAGGAAAGAATTTTTCTGCTGGCAAGTTTTCAGAGGATGTTTTTGTCTAATCTAGAGTAAGATACGTGAATGCACATTTTAAAAATCCATTTTCTACATTGGCAGTTGATCTGCCATTGTTCCTGATTTTCTTGCTTTTCCTAACTTTTTCTCTGCTGTTGAGACTCTCCAGCTGCCTTTATTTACATTCTGAAGTTGTGCACTTTCTGGGTAAGTGGTGTTTGGGATTCTTCCATCTGTGATCAATGAATAGCTCCTGGCACAATGTGAAAACACTTGCAATTAAAATGTGAAACATTTCTCACCATCTTGACTTTCAGACAGATTATTCTTAACTGAACAAATGTCATCTGCCATGCATGACCCATGCATTCTCTGAAACTGCTTCAAAAACTGATGGTTTTTGTAAGAAATGAGTACTTCCCTTTTATGCTACTATCTAGATTTTTTAGTGGAGACTTCTAGTGAGATGGCAATAGGACTAACATATTAGCCCCTAGAAGCTACTGTAAGGAATAGATCTGTCAGCAATTTTTTTTTTTTAAGTAATGATAGGAGATTTCTAGACCTAAACCTATTTTTTCTTCTTTTTATCTCATCTGTTTCAATTACTTCAAATTCCTGATTTTTTTAGTACACCAGTTTGCTTGAATTAGACTATGTAAAGTTGCTCCAGCTGACCTTGGTTGGTTTTTCTATTTCACTGCAGTGAGAATGAGCATGGGGCAGGTCTAGGGGGGGTCATGATTGGATTGCAGTGGCCCTTTTGTCCTAACACAAGCTGCTGCGTGCCCACTGTATTACCAGCTCCAGGCTGTTTTCTTTGGTGTGCCTGATGGCTCCAGCTTACTTCTTCACCTAAGGCAACGTAGCAATTCTGTGTGTGCCCAGGAGCTTAGCTAAGGCTCAAATGCAATAATTCTTTGGTGGTAGAGAAGTGCAGTGAAGTCCAGCCAAGAGATGTCTGTCGAGAGGATTTCTTAGTTTAGGGAAGTTTCTCAGGAGACCATATTCTTTGAATTACAAGGATGAGAATTAAGCCAGACAATGGACAACTTGCAGCTTTTTTGGCAGTACTCATAAAAACACTTCAGGAGTGGGAATGTGTTTTTTTGTTTGTATTGCTTAAATTGGTATGGTCCAGCTATTGACCTATGTATCTGATGTGCCCTGCAACAGACTTCCCAACAATTCATTGCACTTCCAGTGGGAAGACTGGAGACTTCTCTTTTTGGATGGCAGAAGTATCTTCCATTACCAAATGTTGAACCTTTTCTTGCAAATGGTCTGGTACTTAGAGCTCAAATGGTAATGCTGCTCCTATCTACTTGTTTGTGCCTTCATGTGACCTGGCTGCAGCGTTGGCCTTGGCGTGACGATGGGGGAGAGATGGACATGACTGATCAGTGCCATGTGCCTTTGGTGGAGTCAGAGCATTCTTTGCTAAATCAGTGATGCATTTCCATCAACTCTGGTTTGTGAAACTTCATTGTCAAATTTTAAGGATTTTCAGTAAGCACAAGAGACGTCCAGGTCTGAGCTGTGTATTTTGATGAATATCAAACAAGAAACACGTTTGCTTATATGTTATCCCTGTAGAATTATTTTTCCGTCTACGCAGAATGTAAAATCCACATTTATTCAAAAACAGTGCAATTAAATTTAAAGGGAGGAGAAAAATATATAATGTTGTATAAAAACACAGTTATTTCATCATCATAAATTAACTTTAACAAATAAATTATGTTCATTCCTTAATGTATGTAAAGTCCAGTGCATTCCTCTAGAAATAATTACGAGTTTGATTTCAGCTTGACTTTCTTCTAAGGATCTTTAAAATATGAGTATTATGGCTCAGATAGGATAACCAGAACATAAGTTTTCCCAGAGACAGTAGAAGAATTGTAAATGCAGCTCAGGAGGAGAAATTAATTTGAGTGTTAGAATCCAATTAATTGCCTGCCATAAATTTTAAGACAATTAGTACTGTGAATGATAAATGCTTCCATTTTTAAAACAACTATCGTAAAAGAATATAGAAGTTCTTATAAGCTATGAAGAATACTATTGTCCTAGATGTACTCTTAGTATTACATATAATAAGGCATAGATTTGTTTTAAAAAAATCTGTTCTGCTAAAAGGTTATACTCTTTATATTTGCTGATATTTTAAATGAATATGTAAAAATAGTGTGAATTCAGTAGTACAAGAGGTATATTACGTGCTGTGCTTACTGAAGACTTAATCAAACTCTCTTTGTATAGAAGGTCATTGTAATAGATGGAATTTATACTGTTTTCTTAACATTTTCGTGGCGTTTGAAAAATATAGTGCCTGAAGACCTGGAGCCAGATTATAGTGTAAGGATTTGTCTCCCACCTCAAATTGTTTAAAGGTAAGGTGGGAAAGCATTACCTCTACTTTGTGGCTTATTAAGGTACAAGAAGTTGATAGTCAAATCAAAAGAGAGTTGATTCAGAAGTAGCTTGATGTAAAAACTTCTGTATTTGCATAATTTCATGGCATGGTCGATGGAACAATTCTGTAAAAATATGTGGAACAAACCTTAATTCAGACTTCGGAAAAAGAAAAATGGTCTGTTTTTTAAAGGTCAGTGGAAGACATTGTCTTGCCTATGTGTCATCTCTTGTTACGTGAAACGTAGATGCTCCTTCTTGGTATAAATGTGCAACTGGTTCAAAGAGGGGGGAATGAAAGTGGTCCTTCTTGGTTCGGTACTGAAACCCAGTGTTGCATCTAATTTGAGTTGCTGTTTTCTATTCAGTGCTTTAAAAATTTAGCACTATTTAGAAATATTGAGACCTAATGTTTCTGGAAGTGGAACTTTGATTATGTAACCAAGTTCTGAAGTTATTGTTAGTTAAATCAGTCATGTTTAGTTCTTAGATTTATAAATTCTGGAGACACATTAGGTCTGTGTCTGACCCCTGACAGCATGGAACTGAAATGTTCTTTTCCTGATTTGTCTTTTAATTTTAATATCTATCAAAGTTTGCTTTTGACCTTCTGTCGGGTAGTTTGTCCAGGTACAGAATATGTTCATGACAGCAGATGTCTTTTAAGAAGGTAACTTTTAAGGAATGCTGGGAATTCAGACATCAAAGTGAGGTACTTCAGAGTTAAAATTTGTGGAACATGCTTTACCAGTTTTTAATTTCTGTATTTTATTTTGTGAAAGCTTGGATATTTCTAACAGTTTATCCACTTACATTCTTAATGCTGCCAATATCAAACTGTTATTTTGTGCAACAGTAGTATGTGAGGAATATAGAATCATAGAATAGTTTGGTTGGAAAAGGCCATTACGATCATCTAGTCCAGCACCCACCTCGCTACACCCTCCTTTCAGGTAGTTGTAGAGAGCAATAAGGTCTCCCCTCAGCCTCCTCTTCTCCAGACTAAACAACCCCAGTTCCTTCAGCTGCTCCTCATAAGATTTGTTCTCCAGGCCCTTCACCAGCTCTGTTGCCCTTCTCTGGACATGCTCCAGCAACTCAGTGTCTTTCCTGTACTGAGGTAAGTGCCACCTGGGCACACTGCTGGCTCATGTTC
>NW_010322217.1:0-2293 GCF_000700745.2 Antrostomus carolinensis
ATATATATATATATATATAAAAGTTTAAAAACAATAGCACACTTATATAGAGGAAATAGTCTGCATAAGCAAAAATCATACACCTACCTTCTTCAAAATTTGACATATCAATTTATAAAATCAACAGAGAAGGTTTTTTAAGAATTAAAACTCTTCTTTGTTTTCAAAACAATGACTATGTGGCATGAGAACATGATTAGGATCTGAGTGTTTTGTCAAAGATATTTGTAGAGATTTTTACAGAGAGAAGAAATACAAAGGTGATGCAAACCTGCTCATCATGCTTGCTATTCACCTCGCTAATGCTGTAAAAGAAATCCAAATGCCTAAAGACGGTAAAGGGGCATGCATAGCTTAGAGATGGAGGGGAAGATTAGCAGTAACAGAACTGTTATGGTTCTTGATTTGAACAGTTTCTTTTATTCAACATTAAAAAGGGACTCACCCCACCATTTCAGAATTACAATCTCTGTGGCTGAACCATGTCCTGGATTATCATGCGCTAACCCAATTATCCTGCAGGCAGTCAAATACAAGCTTTCCTCTCCTTTCCTGTTCATCTCTCACATACATCCATGAGCACACATGGTGTTCCTCTCTAATTTGGTATCCTCCAGCACAAGCAGTTCTTTATCCATTACTTGCAATCAAGGCTGATGCTGGAGGATAAAACAAAGAGAGAAAAAAAAAAGTACTGGAACTGGAGGAGAATCGGTCTGTGCTGTGAACACATATTGAATAACAGGAGGAATATATTGGTATTTATTGTAATCTGCCCATGGCTAGAACAGCTGAATGGTCCCTGTTATATGTATGTTTTCAGTATTTTATGACTTTAGGAAGAGCATTGATAAGAACACATAGATTATTTCAACCCATCAAAGTTTCTTCTAATAAAGCATTAGAATGGGGCAGTTGGAGTAATTTCCCTGCTAGGGACTCCTCCATCCTTCCGGTTTTCTTCCTTTTTTTGTTGTTGTTGTTTGGTGGGGGGTTTGTTTGTTTGTTTAAATCTAGCATGTCTCCATAGCAGCAGAAAGTTAATCTTTAATTGATGAATGCAAAAGCTTAGACAAACCACAAACGCACTGTTCAGCATGTCAAGCTTACAAAGGAAGTTCTGGTTCTATCAGGTTTCCACACTACATACAGCTGCAACATTGGCTTATATTACTAATCACTTGCAGTATTTGTGTCTTGGGTTGTAACAGATGGTGTTTGTGAGGCATGCAAAAGCTTCAGATAGCCAAATGGTACAGCAGTTGAGATAAGGAAAAAAATCCTCAAAACAAAATACCCATCCCTACTGCGGAGGCTGGAATGTGAGCAGTGTTTAAATTATTCCGAGTCTCTGCAAGCACAGTGGATTTACAGACTCTAAACCCTAAATAGGACTAGATTCAATTTTTCGTATTTCATTACCCCAGTAAATCCACACAACACCAGCTAATAGACATGAAGCACAGCAACAAAAGACAAACCACAACACAGGAAAGTCATATTCCTGATACTTGGAGAGGCCTGGGCTCCAGATTACACAAGTACAACTTAGGTGTAGCTCACAGATATTTTGGTAACATCTCTGTTCTGATGGCAAAAAGTAGTACCCCATATGCTAGAACACTTGAAAATTCAGTACGATGCACCATGGATTCAATCCGGTCATCTGTAGAGAGTGTAGCAGTAGTAATCTGCTCTATGGTAGCCCAATAAATTGTAATTTTCAGTGCTGAGATGTTGACAGGTAATTTTTAGGGGACTTCTCTGAGCTCCCACCTTTAAGGAATCTTTTTTCAGCCATGACCTTTTTTGCCTACATGCTGATCTGTCTTAATAGACACGGAATAGATGAAGGAGACAATGCACATCTTCATACAGTACTTAACTTACTGACATCTCAGGAGACCTCTCAGCAGTTTTACATGTTTATCAAAGAAAGAAAGATGCTAGAGACCAGGACAGATGTAGTCAAGACTACATAGGCTTTTTTTAAGATGAAAGAATAGAGACAACAGAACTCATTCCTGTCAACTCTTTGCTGGATTCAAGTCAATAGTAGGTCTTTCTAATAGCATTCTCAAATAATGCAGTAATAAAATTATAACTAATAAAATTGGGATAGGGTTAATTTTCTTCTTAGGAGCTAGAAAGCACTGTGTTTTGGTTTCGATGAGGACTGTTATGAGAAGAAATGTTGATAATATACAAGGACACCGTGCTTGGGCAGTTTCCAAGAACAGAGGACTGGAAGGAGTGCGGGGTGGGGAGAAGAAAAGTGTAGTAGTTATTAAAA
>NW_010322218.1:0-6591 GCF_000700745.2 Antrostomus carolinensis
TGTAAGCACTGCTCAACAATAGCTAAAACATTGTTTAGTTATCAACACTGTCTTAGTCATAAATCTAAAACATAGCACCATATGGGCTCCTATGAAGAAAATCAACTCTGTCCAAGCCAGACCCAGTCCCCTTTGTAGCAGAAAAAGGCAGACATAAAATGCCATGTTAAGTCTCTTTTAGAACTTAGAGTTATTAATGGCACAAAGTTAAGAATGTACAGAACTTCTGTCTGAGTTGTTTTAACTTATGGGGGCTATCAGTATAAAGCTGTGAATCTCAGATTGTTATTACTTATCCTTGCCCATGACAAAGGAAGGAATAGATTTTTTCCAACTCTCAATTTCAGAACCACAACTTCTCATCTGAATCTTGGACAATAAATAATATATTTGCACTATGCAATACTTTCCATTTTATTTCACCCACCACAGTAGAAAAGAATTACATTTTATTGAATTTCCTTTCTCAAAACAGAATTATTCTCTACAATGGATTTTTGCCTGCCTTATTTTCCCTGGTTTTAAGTGGCTTCACCATGGAATTTCCATCAATTTCCTTCAGAAAAGGAAATGTTTTAGAGATATTTGGGTCACAAAAAAATGTATTAGGATTAATTTACAGTTGAAATATAATTTCACGATTCTTTGACTAATTTTATAGCTCTAAAGTTCTTTTCTCCAATTACTCATAGTTATCCAGTTTGACATGTCATTGGCAGTTATTCTACCTAATTCTGTTTGTTCTACTTAACTAAAATAGAAGATGGACTGTCTTTTCAACAATTCAGACCTGATCAAGAAGCTTATACAAATGCAGTATTACTGCTCTCCAGAGACCAGGTCTCCTTCCACTTTTACAGGGTTTTCAGCAGTACTTTATTCTGTTTCAGTACACGTAAAACCTATTTTCACTGCTGATTTCTTCTCCTTTTTTTAATCATGAATTTTGATAGAAGGAAGAGATTAAAAGATTGTTACGCATTTTATGAACTTGGCTGCAGATATACAGAATTTAAAGCCAGCCTTCTCTGGCATGAAACCCATAGCACTTTAAATCATTCTTGCTTAGTCTAAGCTCCTTTGCATAAAATGCTCTGGGGAATAACAATCCCCAACCTTATTTGCTCTCTATCACAAACTGCCAGATGCCACTCAAGGATGTTACACTTAGCTTCTGCTACAAAGGTTTGCTTTGTGGCAACGCTATTTCAAATGAGACATGACGTATTACATTCTTGAGGAGCAAAGGAACTTTGCCTGGTTCTTTCTGCGACACAACAGTGAAGTCACAGAAGAAACAGCAGAAGAGTCTTTAATGGATTCAAAGCTGTGTTTATAACTTGGAAAACAATTGTCACTTAGTGGTTTTGGATGTCATCCAGGAATTGAAAACTGAATGTTAAGAGCACTGAAGAGTAAAATGCAGTCACAGGCCTTGGCAAGATGGTCTCTAACAGTAGCAAAAACAAATTGTGATCTACTGATTCAAGAACAAAGTGTGAAAGGCAAAGATGTTCAACTAGCAATTAAAAGTTCAGATGCTACTTTAATTAAAATAGTACCTTTTTCTTCTGTATTTTTAGGAGGATTATAGTATATTACTAAAAATATGCATGTTTTTAAATTTAATTTCTTGAACTGGATATTTATTTCTAAATTTAACTTGTAATATTTGGTACTAAGGAAAATGTTTTACAGCTGCCTTCCTGCTGGGAAACACAAATGTAAATGTAAAATCAATAGTCTAGCAATTACTTGGGATGAACAGGTATATATTAGGAAAAGTAATTCCTTCAGCAGCATTATCCATCACTAAAAATGAAGGTGATAAAGCAAAAACAAAATATTCTTAGAAAGTTAAGTTTTAACAAAAACACTCACAAATCACTTCACAAACTTTCTATTGTTTTCTGTTGAAATTAAGTCATATGTATATATGTCAAATCTTTTTCCTTCCAATATCGGAAAAGATTTTATAGTAATGAAATTATAGAAAAATATACTGCTCAATTTTTTTTAGCTACCTGTTACTTTATAGGTAGAGAACAGACCTGGGAAGTAAAAAACATATCTCAATAATTCAAAATCAATATACACCTCCACTGGAAATGATTTTCATGGTTTTGAATGAAGAATTTAATTATTAAAAGGTGGTATCTTTGAATTTCTATTAACATTAAAAGTCTGAAGCTCATCAAAGTAAACATTTCAAGTCATTTAACAACACTAACAAGGTGGGAGTGTTTATGTTTCAGTTCTGTGTAATGAAAGTACCTTAGACACTTAGGGAGATTGTTCGCGTGCAAACACTATTGTTAGGAGGTTGCTTCTTCTTCTGTAGACAGTAGAGACAAGCTTCTTTAGAGACTAACTCAGAGAAGTTTGATTTAGGCTCTCTGAGTCATCCTGATATTGAGGATTATTTCCATGTCGTCATAAATCATTTATGGTTTGATATAATCTCATGTTATATCAAACTTTCAGGTTTGCTTTGGGCAAGCTTATAGTGGTCTTGTTGAAAAGGTACATATTCTGGTGGTGAAGTAACCACTTATACTGAGATCCCAGAGAAAGTGGGGGGAGGGGAAATGGTATTTTTTCAACTAAATGAATCATCTGAATTTTAGAAGCCTACCTGGGGCTAGAGAAGAGCTGTTATCTTGTTGACATATATGAAGAGATTATTCCCTCTCAAAATTTTTCCTTACTGTACTTAGTATCAGTTTCATTGTACAATCCTACTTTTTAACAGATTAATTTTAGGAAGCTTTTTACTCCTTAGGATCACAATAAATGTTTTAAGTACCTATGTGCCAGAGGCTGATGCTGAACCATACACTTACATGAAAGCTAATAGTGTTAAAAACAATGACTCAGTGATTAGGTCATCTCCTGGGACAGCAAAACCCTAAGTTCTAGTTCCTACTCACCTGATGATTTTTGTTCCCATACCTTCTTTGACTGCAATTAGTAAGCTATTAGCTACAATACTTCTTAATAAGTTTATTGTAAAAGATAAGTTTTGAAAATGTTACATTTCTAAATACTGAACGTGAGTGAAGGTTTTTTCTCTGGATGGTTGTCATGGCAGAAAAATTTTACAATTCCACAGATAGCTTCCTGCTCCAATTTTCCAAATGGGACAAAACTGACAACTCAGAGAGAACAACAGCTGTGACTTTGGAGGCTGAGGATGGTATTGGCTGATTATTTTGGAGTGTGTGAGATTTATTTTTCTCTGAGAAATGAGATTAGTTTTGTTTGTCTTCATCAGTGTAACTAAGAACAGTACAAGCATTAAATAACAAATTCAAGTACCACAGCTGTATTCCCAACTTGCCAAGGCCTAAACATGGGATGATAAAGATTTTTAGCACAGATCCAAATAGAGGGATGAAAAATTATTCTACTAGGCAATTGAAATGAGTACAAGAGGATTTTATTGAGAATAAATAAATGTTTCCTCTAATATTAGCCTCATGATTTCTTACAAAGTCAGTCAGTCAATCACAAGTACTGACAATTTGCAAGGGAGGTATATAACTCGAGTTAAAAGGTGACACCTGTTCTTCAAAATAAGAACCACACGGCTTGTAAGAGATTTGAGAGTTACCAAGAATTTCACAAATACATTTATCCAAATATTTTTGGTTTTTAAATAAAGGACTTAGAAATCTATTGACTGTACCAAGAATGATAGCAACTCACAAGACATGCACACACTGTGGACCCTATCAGTGAGACTATGCTTTTGTCTTTTGAAAATTGTCATTAGAATTGATGAAGACAAGTAAAAAAAAATTGAATATAAAATTCCTCCAACATTAGAGGAAGCTAGTTCTTTTCCCCTGCAAAAGGCAGAAAACTAGTTGAGTTTAAAACAATGTAGATTGAGGCATATTCTTGCCTGTGATAAAGGTAATCAGTACTTTAGTCCTTCAAGGCCCCTTAGCCTTGGAGAATGGCCTTAGCAACTAATTCCTAATGCCAAAGAACCTAATGATTATCCCAGACACTAAACAATAAGCTTTTTGATGCTACTGGGCTAGAAAAACAAGTACACTTCATCATCTCTCTCTCCCACCACACTCCTTGCGTCCTCACTGACTGATTCAAATGGAATTTGACACTGCATACCAGACTCAGTTTTTTTTCCTTATATTGCTAATAGATTCAGGTAACCAAATCGAGTTATTGTTAATGTGAAGCAGTTTTCTTTCCAGTGAAGCTTGACAGGGACATTTCTGTCTTTTAAGGCAGTAATTACCTCCCCAAAAAACAAGAGCTCTAATTTGCCTCATAAATGGTTTTTAAGTAGTCCATATGTAATGTGAAAGTTTCCTGCTTAGTTTTAATTTTTCCTTTTCAAACATGGACACCTAGTGAGTGATAAATATGCAGGCTATCCCCCTGCATAGGCACACAGTAGCCTGTGCAGATGTCCTGCTAGCTCTGTGCAGATGTCTCATACATCTAAGTCCTATTAAAGGCACTGAATTTTTTTAGGCACTTGAATCACTTTTAAACTATGGCAAATATAGCTATTTTAAAATTCAAATCTTGTACTTTACTTAACTTTCTTCTGATATTAGGGGGGTGCTAACATCAGAGGTATTGATCATTCTCTCTATTAGGAACCTTGGTTGAAACAGGTCATAGGATAACATTTTACTACAACATTCTCCTTGTAGGAATTGACTCCCTTTTATTCTTTTGTGAAGACACAAGGTACAGAACTGTACTCTCTTCTAGCTTTGCATTGTCCACTCACAGAAAAGAAAATGATAACATCCAGGCAGATTTCAGGGAAACAGCACGATTCAAGAATCTTACTATAGATTGTATACTTTCGTCACCATATTACATGTAATACAACACAATCACTGCTATATTACTTGTTCTGCACACATTTTATTTTAGCCATAGCTTTAGTTCAGACCAGCAAATACATTGTTTAAATCCACGCAGTCCAGGAATCTTGCAAAATGACCAACAAAAAGTCAAGTCTGTTGGAACTGAAAAAGAAAAATTCTGCAATGGTTCCCAATATCTTTGGAATTTAGTCACTTCATTAGACTCCTAACTAAAGTGGGTCTCAAGTACACACAGTGATGATAGAATATCTGGAAAAATTTCTGGTGAAGCAAATTGATGTATTTTTTTTAGAGGTGAGTAGAGGGGTTTCTATTTCTTATCAAGATTCCTCAAAATGTATCAGGTCAAAATTCAATCAAATTATACTGCAAGCCATTAGGCAGGGTTTCTGCAACTTGACACACAACATGAATAATGCTTCTGTCTCCATGGAAGGTAGATTAAGGAAGAATATTCTGCCCCAGATTAAGGTGAAGTATTAATATCAGCACAGGCTCAGCTTCACTGGTATCATTCTGCTATGCCTGTAGCTTGATCTCACTCAACCAAAGTACCAGAAGTGATGATTTTTGGACAGTACAGCATGATCTGATTTTCAGTAAGACACCTTTAAAAGAAAACCTTGGGTACTGCAGGAAAGAACACTGTAGTTTACTGTTGCAGTGTCTTCTGCCAGAGGTCCTACTAAGCTAATTTTTTCTGATGATGATTATGAAAACTACGTTTAATTAAATGCTGTATTTTAGGAAAATAGGGGTTTTTTTTTAACTTTCCAAACACACACAACATAATTTTTCTTTTCTTTAATTTGATTCAACCAGGATGCACAGTGAAAATTCTAATGTTAAAAAAAAAATTAAAAAAAAAATCATATGGATTTCCTGACCCAGGATATATTAATAGTTTTAGTATGATCAGATACAAGTAAAAGCTGGCCAGTGCATATTTGATCCAAACTAAGACTTCTCCTCTTTTTGTTAGATTATAAAGTGTTCTTTGAAAGATTTGTTCTGTTTTGCCTTTTTGGCCTGCTGGAAACACACATTGTCACTACTAATACTCAGTGCTGCATAGAACAAAATTGCTTTTCAAATGTAATTTTCTGTTATTGATTGACTGTTAGTTTCCATATAATCATTTGTATCTTTCCTGCAAGAAGTATTTAAAGAAAAGAGATCTCTGTCCAATTAATTTCCAGAAAACTGGGCATAACAGTTACAATTTGCATTGTAATTACTTATGAAAAAGCAATGCAATTCATTTGGTTACTGTAACTCATTTGTCAGATATAATTGAAATGACCTCAGGTAGCAGGTTAAAATAGCTCATTTAATGCAAGAGAAAACCAAAAGTTTTCATAAAATTAAATATTCGGTAAATTCTAGCACACAAGAAACCACAGATAATCCTTCTTACTCATCTATTGCTAAAAAGCAACATACAATGATACTAATTCTTTCTTAAACAAGAGGAAGACAATACTGATAATGCTGAAATTATCTGGTTTAAAAAGGTCAATTATAAATATTCTAAAAATAATTTCAGAATAAATTCATCCATGATGTAACTTTGCTGGAATTACAGAAGTGATTAATATTCAACAACTTTGTCGGAGACATAGACAGTGGGATTAAGTGTGCTCTCAGCAAGTTTGCTGATGACACCAAGCTGTGTGGTATGTGTGGCAACACACTGGAGGGACGGGATGCCATCCAG
>NW_010322219.1:0-2466 GCF_000700745.2 Antrostomus carolinensis
TCCCAGACAGGGGCAGCGGGACGCGGTCCTGCTGCGGCGCAGTCGCTGGCTGACCGCTGCTGGGGCCGGTTTCCCCACAGGAAGGAAGCGATGGCTACAGACCTCCTCGGGCCTGGCTCACCACCGGCTGCCAGAGGTGCCAGCGCAGCCCCTGCTGATAACCAGCCGAGCAAAGCTGTGGGGCTCCAGGAGCGGGAGGACCGGTGAGGGGCCGCACAGCCCCTGCGGCATCCCCCGGCCTCCTCACAGTCAGTTGTTCCCTGTTACACATCCAGCAAAGCCCACGCTGCCAGGGCAGGCCCCGCAAAAGCCACTCTTGTCGACTCAGGCACACAAGAATCAGCTTTGTCAGCCAAAGTTCATCTGCTTTGTCCTTAACAACCTGCAATGACGTAAGATGTTACAGCCTCCCAGGACAATCTGTCCCAGCGTCTATTACTGCAGAAAATCCCCACCTAAAGGGCAGACGCTTTGGAAGAGGGTAGGGACCCAGGTCATAACGCACGACGTGCAGGCACGACACAGGCATGTGCCACGCACGGAGGCATTAGGATGGCTTTGTCTGGTGACGCAGTACCAGTGTGGCTCTTATCCTCTCTGCCCTCAGCCCTGGCAGAAAGAGATTATTTCTTTCCCTTTGAGGCTGCCTTTCAGGGTGTGAAGATTGCTGCCATGCCTCCTTCGTTCTTTCGTGGTTAAATTTTTCAGTTTTATAAATGAGTAGGATGGCAAAGCAATGTCCTGCTGCCCTGAGAAAATCATTACTCCGGCACAGCTGTACAAGCACTGATTAAGAAAGCTGGTTTTGATTCAGAAAGACATTAACAATGACTTACATTCCTATGTCTATTTATTCAGTTTTTAGTTTTCAGAAATAAGTCTTTTATCTTAGTCTCTTATATATTACCTGATCAGGCTTTGACCCCACAACCTCTTATATGAATGGATCAAACTTTGAACTGAATTATATTAAGAAGAAATGTCCTGTAAAATAACATGGGAACAAAATCATTTGCCACACATTTACATCTGCTAATAAAAATTGTTAAAAATCTAGATAGCACAGAAACTTCCCTTCATATTACTCAAAATAATTCCAAAGCTGTATAGCAATTACTTAATATGTAGTTCAAGTTAGTCAAGACAAACAACACTGGCAGAAATTTCTATCTTCATTCTTTATCCCTCACTGTGAGTGGCTTAGAAGAATTAAAATCTGCCTCTGCATTTTGCTGTAGGAAGATATATCATATTTGCCCAAGTCTCACATTTTTAATAAGAAAAACTAGAAGAAACACAGAGAGATATCACTGTAATATTTTGCATGAAAATGATACTCTACTAAAATAAAAAGTCAAAAGCATTCTTATCACATTTACATTAACCTGTAAACTTTTCTTATTCTTTTTTAAAGCTTCACAGACTGAATTTTTGGCACAATGCAAGGTATACCTTTGTTTGCAAAACACACACTTGTCATGCTTACGGAAACACATGCTGTGCAAAGTGGAAACGCGGTATCACCTACCCCGCCTCTCTGTCGCATCCATTACAGTGGCATGTCAGTGATCTCTGGATGGACCAAACCTTCCAGCGCTGGAAATCTGATGTCTGGTTTGGGCCACATCCTTAAAAACCAGATAGGATTTGTGTCTGAGGGACCAAAATGCTTGAATTTGGCTTAGTGCAGTGGAGACCATTCAGCTGCTGCGCTCCATCTGCTGACTTTTGTCTTTTGAGGCTAAACTTAGCAGGTTAGACAGGCTCATTTTATGGGCTGGATTTGGCCTCTGATACACCAGTTAGTGCCCCATGGCTCCCCAGTTTGGGCCATGCTCATTTCTTTATTTATGCTGTTTTGCTCTGCTCTCTAAAAATGGGGTGTACGCATGCGGAGAGACCTGTACTTTACATTCCCTGAGCAAAGGTAAGGTGAGAACTGCAGAGATAGGGCCTTGCTAATACCAGATCTGGGAAGGACCAGGCTTACCCAGGCCATAATAAAAGAACGCTCAGTAATGGTGATGAGGCAGGGTGTGTCTTTCACTGCTGTTACCTCCCTGGGATATTTATCGTTTACACATCACTGATGAATCATAGAACAATAGAATGGTTTGGGTTGGAAGGGGCCTTTAAAGGTCATCTAGTCCAAACCCCCTGCAGTGAGCAGGGACATCTTCAACTACATCGGGTTCCTGACCATGAAAGTTTCCAGGGATGGGTCTTCTACCACCTCTCTGGGCAATCTGTGCCAGTGTTTCACCACCCTCATTGTGAAATAATTTAATCCTTACATCTAGTCTAATTCTACCCTCTTTCAGTCTGAAACCATTGCCCCTTGTCCTATCGCTACAGGCCCTGCTAAAAGGTTTGTCCTCATCTTTCTTATAGGCCCCTTTCAGCGGTGAAAGGCCGCAGGAAGGTCTCACCAACCTCTTCTCTCCTCCAGGCTGAACAACCCCAGCT
>NW_010322220.1:0-11660 GCF_000700745.2 Antrostomus carolinensis
CTCTAGCCAGGGTCAACCCACCACAGGCTTCATCGACCCAAAACAGGATAGCAACTAGTTCAGCTCTCTGGATGACCAATCCTCAAAGGATTGCCTATGTTTATCTAAATTTCTTCACTTCTGTGTAATCAGAATTTCTTCTATTCTAAGTTTTTAGCCTTTTGAAAAAAATAGTCACTAGACTAATAGACATTATAAAGCAAAAATGACTAACAGATTAGCTTGTGATTCAGTGAACAGTTAAATTCAGAATTCCTAAAAGTGAATTTTTCCCTTGTACATGCCTAGCACACCTTTTCCTATACTCCCTGAATAAGCAATTGATATGTCATCAGGGAAATTTGTAACTGGCAATCAGTCACAGTGGTTCCAGAGAAGTGAGTGAACAATGATATGAAATTCAGATACTATTATGAACTGCACTATTTTCAACTTTTTGAGTTGCATGGGTATTACATTAATGACTTTCAATTTAACAGCAGGGTTTTTTTCTAGAAATTTTCATTGTTCATTTAGCACTGCTCGTATAATAAGAGACAAAACAGCTCTTAAGAAACTGTGAAGGAAACTTCAAATCAAGAAAAAGCACTCAATGTGAGTCTATGTGAAGTAAAAACTGTACTTCAGGAATAAAAGTTTCTACTCGTAAGAAACTACAGTAGCTGCTGAAACTACTTGGCACACTGACCATATATTATCTTAATGTATTCCCAAATACGTTATCAGAGCTTTCAGGAATGCTTCCCATGCTAACGTAGTGCCCCTTAACTCCAGCTTCAAATGTCAAATCATGCCTATTTTATCAACCCCATGGTACAAACTGTGTATTATTGACTAATTTTATTATTATTGACTATTATTATTATTGACTAATTTTATTATGACCCTGGAAAGCACCTTAATAGGAGTGACCTGAAAGAATTAATGTTTATGTTAAAAGTACCAATGCAAATGCAATCAAAAAAAGCTAAAAGAAAATGAGAGATTTTGTGAGATTTTCAGTCTCAGCTTTCTTTATTCATCCTTCACTCCTCTATTTTACTCTCGGGCAATGCTCACCTCTTCAATTGCACCTGCTGAAATTCTGTGTCCGGCAACATTGATCACATCATCAGCTCGAGACAGGACATATAAATAGCCATCTTCATCCATATAACCTGCATCCATAGTATCATAATATCCCTAGACAGAACACAATGAAAAGTAAACTCAGAAATAGTACAAGCAACATCCATCCATGTCCCGTGAAACCAACAAACAGACCTGATTGTTTCAAATTAAGTAAGTTTTTGGTATTTTGGCCTGACAGTTTTAATCCTTTAATATTTTTCATCATTCTTATGTCATAATATACCATACAGTTCCCTTTCCAGGAAAGTTTTTGTAGTCTTTGTTAAGACAGAACAGAAGACAACACATACACCAGTATTTATCCCCACCCTTCTTTCTCTGACCCCTGACAGCTTGGAGAAAGATATTGCCTGAATGTGCACAAGGAGAACGGAATTGTTACAATGCAATCACAGTTGTCACATTGCCCCTAAATATATTCCTGTTTGCTGGAGCCAAACGTACATCATCATCATGATCATGCAAGTGCACACAAAAAATAAAGTGACTGATCAACTAACTCATTTACTTTTACTGAACCAAACCTTCCATTTTGGACATTCACATAGTACCAATCTATGTATTTCTGTAAGAAAAGGAGGAAGCCAGTCCTTGAATAGTTCATCTGACAAGCAAACATAACTAATTCAGTAAAGGGCCTCCAATGTATTTACATGCACAGTGGACAAGTGCGTATTTTGGACTAAGTTTGACTATCAACAGCAGTAGCATATTTAAAGCTATGCTAGTCTAAGATTGCAAGGGTTGTATCTTTTATTAGATCAAATGACATAAAACAACTTTTAGGTTCAGAAGCTTGAGGTTTACTACTTCTGTTACAGATCTTAAAAAAAACCCTAGCATGCCCAAACGCTTAATGTATAAAGAAAGTTTTTTACCTTGAAATGTTTTTAATTTCCTAACACATATATCAGAAATCTCTCATTAAAATAAGATATTATAATTTTGTATGTTATCCAGTTTCAAGCTACTATAATTAAGTACTGCAGGATTACCAAAGTTTATATAATTCATTTTGTAATTCTTACTGGAAATTTTTGGAAATATAAATTCTGGAATGTTTCCTGATTTTCCCAAAGACCTGAGAAAGCTCCAGGAGGCAAAGGCAACCTTTAATTAAAAAGAGCAGAGTAAAGTAGTTAGAAACACAGACAATAATGAGTATAACACATGCTTTCCCTTCATACTCTATATTCAGATAAATAATAATTTGCTATAAAATCAGAAAACAGTTCTGCTTAGTAATATGCTGATGACAGATCAAAAAGACCATATATTTGCTGTGATCACATGTATCTAGCTCTGAACTGTATCCAGACCATACATTTTATATAACATAAGCATCTCTGACATTCAGTACAATGATGTTCGGTCTAGTAAACACTATATACTGTACTATATATATATGTTATCAGCATGCAGCTTTCAACATTTCCAAGGATGAAGTATCTGTCAGAAAAGTGTGCCTATATGCTATGACACTGACAACTTCATTATTATAGGTATCGCTTTCTCTAACACACATACACACACACACATATAGACATATGAATTGAATTATCAGATGCAGAGATCTTAGGTTTCTGTAAAAAGATATAACTAATTACTTCAGTTATGAGAATATGAATAAAAATGCTTTTCTTTTTTATTAAAACTGCATAATTGGAATTACTGGAGGATTTATTTGAAAGTATATTGATAAAATTTACTTTTAGAACCTCCTAAAATAACTAAACTAGGTTTTGTTTTGGTTTGCTTTTTTTTTTAAGAAGTGAAGCTGCAAAATTTTGGATTGCTTTATTAGTTGAGATTTCAATACATACTCTACACTCGTTCTTCAGTCAAGGATATGGGCATGACAAAATATGGGATATTTCACATACATATCTGCTGGAAGAAGAGAAGTTACTGAAGTCTCAGCTAACAAAGAAGTGCTTGTTTTTTCCTTCAAAGCTCTGGTAGGGTTATACACAGCTTACTTGAATTACCGAAGAGATACACATTCAGACATATCAACACAAGTTTTATGAAACTTAACCCTAGAGAGAGAAAATGCAAGCAAGCATATTTATATAGATAAAATCATAGATGCCTTTGTACTGGGTCTGGCTGGGCTGGAGTTGATTTTCCCCGTGGCAGCCCTCAGAGTGCTGTGTTTTGTATTAGTGGCTCGAGGGGTGTTGATAACACCCCAGTGTTTTGGTTACTGGTGAGCAGTGCTAGCACAGCACCAAGGCTGGCTCTCCAACATTTCCCCCAGTAGGCTGGAGGTGGGGAAGGTCTTGGGAGGGGACACAGCCAGGACAGCTGACCCAAACTGACCAAAGGAATATTCCATACCATATGACGTATGCTCAGAAATACAAGCAAGGAGAACGGAGGAGGAAGGTGGGGACATTCATTATTTCCATTTGTCCTCCCGGAACCGCAACGCGTATGCAAACCCTGCTTCCCAGGAAGTGCCCAAACATCGCCTGCTGATGGGAAGTAGAGAATAAATATTTTGTTCTTTTGCTTCTGCGCACGCAGCTTTGCTTTGCTTCTATTAAACTGTCTTTGTCTCAACCCACAAGTTTGTTTTTTATGTGTTCCATCTTATTTTCTCCCCTCCCCATCTTGCTGAGGAGGGGGTGATAGAGTGGGCTTTGGTGGGCATCAGGCATCTAGCCAGGGTCAAACCACCACAGCCTTATACAGATTTTACTAGCATATGCCTGTATTCCTAACCAGGAAATTTTTAGCTAAGGGTATTTTATTTTCTACTCCAGTAGTGCCCCCATGACAACAAAAGGCAAAATCTCTAGCAGTGAAGCACGCCTCTGCAGCACAGCAACACTGGTATCATTACAAGTCTCCTGTGATGTTCAGGTCATGAGAACAGATGCTACGAGCCCAGTGACATGCATCTTTCTAACACTGGATTTATGGTATATATGGTATAAATAGTATAAGCTACATTGAAAAGGCCCTATAATCTAGTAATGATTCAAATCCATGATTTTTTACAGTCCTAGTTTTTTTCAGTTTAATTCAGCTCAATTAGCATAACAGAATACACTACTACAAATAAAACTACTTCCTCTGAGTGTTCTGGCTCAACACATCCTATAAATCACATTCCCTGAAAGTATGGTTAAGGTAATGCCAGAAATGCCAAGACACTTCCCAGGTTAGTCACCCAGGCTTCAGGAGAGCAGGTTGGCTTCTGACTATCTGGAGGGAATTCACTGGCCTATTTTAAGCCTTTCAAGCTTACTAAGTCCTTGTGATACACAAACATGACCTATAGAGCATTTCCCTTGAAAAAATAAATTAGAAAAGCAATATATTGATCCCAGTGTTTGTGTATGTACGAGTTTAAAAGGAAAATCTCTTGTTTAAATTCAAGAAAAACCACTAGAAGAAGTAGTTACTATGGCTGTTGCCTGGTTGCTAATAGCATAGCAATTCATAAGAGCCTCAGTCACTGCGAATTTTGCACTTTGAATTTATTTAACAGTCTGAAACATCCTTGTGATGGGAGTGAAAGTGAAATTCATCTTGACAAAGCCCTTAATAATTTCTCCACAGTTCTATTCAGTACTTTGCAGTTAATCATTAAAAAGAACTAATTTTATTGTTGAAATCAGAAAAACATCCTTTCTGTAACTACAATTGTTTAGAAAACTAAACACAGAAGTATGCAACATATCACCAAATAGATAATACCTGCTCCCACCATTTGGGGTTTTGGGGGCTTTTTTTTGTTGCTGTTTCTTTGGTTTTCTTCTGGTTATTTTTTTAAAGCAAATTGCAATGATAAATACATCCACAGTGCATATTTTGTGAGTCTATGGAAGCCACACTGCTGAAGTACTGGCTACTGCAGGTATCTCCATAGCACAAATCATAGCACAATACAGACACAACCTGAAAATGTGACTCCATGGCCTTCTGCAGGTTACTTGCAGTTAGAATTCCATTCCATCTATTAAGCAAAAACTGAATGCTGTTTTCCATGTGTCCATCTTTCAGGCAAAATAATTCCAGAGCAATAGGCACATAAAATTCTTCTGTGATAGTATAATTTCTTAGCATCATGACTGGCTAAAATTTCTAGGTGCTGTGCAAACACAAATGATTAATAAAATTAATTAAGGTAGAATTCAGTTTGCCATAACATAATTACATGTATTGGAATTTTGCCAGGACATCAGGATTAAAATGCCCAGAACCAAAAATACCCCCATTCTACTGCTATCATTGGGAATGCTGTCAAAGGGAGCAGAACTGGATAATAATCAGATAGTCAGAAAATAACAGCAATCTGAAAGCCAGTATCTCTTCCTTTCCTCAATTCCTCCATAAAAAAAGAAACATTTTTAGATGTTGGGTTTGGGTCTGCTCTCCCTAGGAAACATAACACACACCTACAAAAATTCTATATTTAAAAACTGTTGCCTCTTTATCCAAATACTGAGTTGCTATTTAAGGTCTTTCAGTTATTTTTATTAAGAGGATGTATTGACCAAAAAATGCCAACTATGCATAAGCAAGCATGATTGCCCCAGACAAGATCCTGCTTTCCTGTCTTAAGTAACACAAGCACAGAAGACCAAGACAGGTTCCTTCATCATCATTTCCACAATATACAAAGAAGTTGCTTTGCTTGCTTTCCCTTTGTGAGGCATTTACTGTATTTCTCTAGCTATCCATTAATTTCTCTCTCTCTCATCCTGCATACCAAGCCACAAACCAGCCAGCATTGAGACTCTGTATCTCCTATCAGTTTAAAGATAAGCCCTCCCTTACACTATTCTTGCTTGGATTTTCCATATGGTCATAACTCTGGCAGCATCTTCTATCTCATCATTGCTTCTTCCTTCTGGAGACAACAGTCATAAGCTTCAACAGATACAAATCCCAGACCAGCTTGCCAGCTTTTTCTAAAATATGAATGTGTTACCAGCTATATTGGGTCAGGCTAACTACAGCCAACTAATCCCATTTAACTAGAAAAAAACCAGACACAGTTTTAAATCCAAGTCAAACTTCAAGACAAAAACCTACACCAAGCTGAATCAAAGAATCTGAACATGAGAAAAGTTTACACCTTTGTATTGCAAACTTCAAAAAAAAGGTGTATAGGTCTGAATTTTTATCTTACTCTTGCCGATTTTTCACCAGTACAGCTACAGCAGTACAAATGATGCTATTCTTCATTTACTCCAGTGAAATTAAGGTGACAGAACTACACAAATACATATCCAGGCACATTTCTCATTTCAAGGATGAATAAATTTAGAACAGCACCAGGAAAACCACATAAACTGTGTAAATTAATGATGTAAATTATACCAGTTCATTTTACAGAGATTCACTCTGGTTACATTTTACAAAGATAAGAAGGTAATTCATTATAAAGTGGAGAAACTAGGAAAGATTAGGTGAGCTTCACATCACAGAAAATCTGTGAACTGCTTTCACAGTGACTGTTTCTGATAGAGAATTTTAAAATGACAATCGTGATCTGTTTTTTAAGCACTGTTTTACAGTTCATTTATTTTTCATACAACATAAGGCTGACCTTACACAGAACAGCCCACCTTTAGCATAGCCCAAGAAAATCTGACTCTGAGTGTCACATCCTTTCAGGATGCCACTCATCAAAATGATGTAAGATTACTTGTTGATGGAACAAAGCAATTATAGACACAGCACTCAAATATAATTTACAGAGA
Source organism: Antrostomus carolinensis (assembly GCF_000700745.2). NCBI lineage: Eukaryota > Metazoa > Chordata > Aves > Caprimulgiformes > Caprimulgidae > Antrostomus > Antrostomus carolinensis. The sequence goes on from NW_010322220.1 coordinate 6,852, forward strand.
AAAGAAGATTTCTGAAAGTACAAATCAAAGTCAAAAACTATTAGAGATGCTACTTTGCTGAGTTTCAGAAAAGACATCCTTTTATTCTATGGCAGAGAATGGTACTCACAGGCTGTTCATTACAGGCAGTCAAAGCAAGTATAAGCCATTGTTAAATGAGTTTGGGCTTCTGAATGGAGCTAAATCATCTTGAGTGGCAGCTATATTATTACTCAGCATTTATGTAGTGCTGCGCATAAACATCACTCTTAAAATTTATGATTGCAAGTTTGAAAGCCATCTGGAATCTAGAAGCGTTTTCAGATACAGGGAACAACACCACTGGAAAAGGGTGGAGAAGGGGCAAGAGAAGAGAGCATTCTCCAGTCTGCATGAAATATTCCTTTAATTAGCTGCAAGAGGACACAAAAGTAGTTGGTTTCAGTGTGGAATTTGCAGAAAAAAAACAAAACCAAACCAAAACAAAACAAAGTAAAGTTTATTGGGGAAGAGAGAAAGCATCAAAAACTAGTGAAAATGCTTGAAAAAGGCTAAAAGTAAAGAAAATTCAAATGCTACTCACACATACTCAGACAGAAACCTGCTAGAAAACCCATCTTTGGACAAATTGCTCCCACACTGAAAGTCCTACTCATTGTTTCACTTGTAAACAGAAAAGACAAAGCTGATAAAAAACATGTGGGAGGCTGGCAGACAGAAATCTTTTGCACAGATTCATCATGATCATCTAATATGACCTCCCATATAACACATCTTACAGGATGTCATCTACTAAATCCTGTCTCAAACCCAAAACTTCTGGGTAAATGATAGTGTATCTTTAAGACAGATATCCAGGTTTGACCTAGAGGTGTCAAAGAAAACCACCATATTCCCAAGAATTTATTACAATGGTTTAATACTTTCACTTTTAAAATTATGTGGTTTACTTCTTATCTGGAGGTATCTAGCTTCAGCTTCCAATCTCTTTACACTAGATTAAACAGCAGTCTCTGAGATGTCTTTGTCTTGTGGTATTTCCCAGCCTTGATAAAGTCATCACTTAACTGATCTTGGACAAAATACAAACCACAAGATAAACCGTAAGTTTCTCTGAACCAAGCTTTCTAAGCACTCGAGTTGCTCTCATTCATATCTTCTCCAAAACCTAGACACTTTCTCAATAGCCTTTTGAAATACAAACATAAGAACTGAACATAACGCATTAATGGTTTTACTAACACCATATCCACAGATAATAATAATAGCTCCTTTTCCATTTCCCTGCTGAATAACAAGGGATCACATTGCCTGCTTCGTTACACTAGCAGCTACATTTCACTCAAAGACCTTGTGTATTCAGAGGTTTATCCACTGCAATATAAAAAGTTCCTTTGAAAGTCACTGCTTTCTAGGGTACAGTCCATCTTATATACCTAGCAAATTTTCATTTTTCCTAGGTGTATGACCTTTACTTACAAGAACGTATTGCCAGTGGTCTACACAGGATGACACATTTCATTTACAGAGTTCTACAAGCAACAGTTTTCTCCCTTCAGCAATCTTCCTTGAGGGCAGCTACTCAGACAGGTCTGCAACTTGTTCTGTTTCATTTTCTCCTACCTTATGTAATTTTTTTTGTTTATTTTATAATTTAAAAATTAATAGGAAAACATTAACACCACTTCCAAAATGGCAAAGCACATCATTAGAATGACAAAAAATAGAAACAACTCAAGCAAAGGAGATACACTTTTATCCCTCTCAGACACTCTAGAATAATACCATATGAGAAAAAGAGTCTTAGAGTGTCTAAGTACTCGAATTTTGGGATTATTACATTCATAGAAGGCAATTTCAGAATATCGAGTATTTTTTTTATCATTGGATCAAACTTAATAATAAAAGAATATATTGCTTTAAAAGCACAGAACAGCACAGAACATTCGTTACTGAGATACTATATAACAATAAGATCTTCAGCATCTATTTTGGCATCTCAGGTAGCTTCTATCTAACTGACTGTCTTCTGAGCTAAGGCCAGTAAGCCCTCTCATTGCTTCAGGTGAAGACTCTTCTTGCTTTCACTATAAAAACACTGCCGTCACCCCCCAGTCTCCTTTTCTTCCTGGGAAAGGGAAGAGTATAAACGAGAGCTGTGACCCTTTTCACGTGCGTACCCCAAGTTAGAATGTCCATATGTTGACCCATCATGTCTTAGCAGATTTTTCTTCATTTTCTTTAATGGGATACCGAGGTACTACAGTGTGCTGTGAAAGATTACATCTTTTTCTTTCCCTTTTCCTACCTTTAAGCTCTTTGGTTAGCATTCCTATTGTTCATCTTAATGATTACATTCCTGGCTTCAGGTTGTTTCAGACTTCCACACAGATACTGATTTTTTTTAAAAAATGTATTATAAGAAATACTAAATTTTAGTTGAACATCTATTTGCTCTCTAAATACCATATAAAGATTGAACCCAGTACCATAAATAGTGAAACTGTGAATGGGTTGGTTACTTCTGAACAATATCTCTTCCGCTAAAGGATATTAACTTTATGGCACTGCTTCAAAAGTCCTGTCCTATTTCTATTCAGCTAACTTAAAATCTAAAATTATAATAAGCTGTAAATTTATCATAACCTTTTCTTTATAAAACCTCAGGAATAAATATTATTTTTCAATACTTTATACTCTTACATCACTGTACATAAAGTTTTGCATTATTTCACTCTATGTAATTGAGTAGGTCATCATTTGAATCATTTCAACTATTGACAGAACATTATAATTTTCCTTCTTCTTCCTCCACTAACCCTAAATTAACGAAAAAAACCCCCAAAACATTAATGGTCTGCAAAGCCTCTCACACTATTCTTAAATGCAATTTAATGCATTTAAAGACACAATGAAAGAATTCCAGAATCGCCATATGATGTAACTACATTGTCTCACCTCTTTCTGAAAGTGGAACAAAAATATTTATGTGATTTCTGTGCAGTGAAGATCAGTAAAACAAATTTTTAAATACTTATCCTATAAACCTCCATTATTATTCCAGTGTGGGGCCATTCTCCTCTCCAAGAAATTCTGAAGAATATATCTGAATTCATGTACGCTGCAGATAAAGCAAACACCTGTGGTTTTTTTTCTAAAACGATACACCATATTTTGCTGCTGAGTGTACGACAGAGTAATAGTCAAAATGACTACCCCACTTTCTTCTAGCTGCATGGGGACATGTTCCTGGGGTGAGAAACAAACACTGCTAGTAACAAGGATAATCCCCACAATTTTTAAGGAATCTGTACATATAGAAGCCTGCTGCAGAGATGGAGAGAGAGAAAAGGCTGCTTTGCAGGAGTGCTTTATGAAAACCAGCCCTAATAAAAAAATTCAAAAAGTTTTACGGCTAAATAACTGCTCAGCTGAGTGAAGCAGAAGATAAAGAATGTGCTGCCTTAACCTAACAGCCACAGATTTTTATGACCAAAAAAACAACTAAACACTGCAGCAAATTATCATTTACCAGAATCATACCTGGAACAAAATGTTAAGACACTGTGAACCATAATATCCTAAAACCAACTTCTGTTAACAGTCCAAAGTTTCAAATGTTGGTAGTGTTAAAAAATTCACAATTGGCCTCCTAAAGGTCATCAATACCTTTACCTGGTAGCTGCAGAATAAATTTTAAGAGATCCTGTTATCTCAAAAGATTAAGTCAGAAAAAGGCTGGAAGAGAAAGAGAGGTGACAGTCAACCGACCTCAGAATTAGTTTCATATCAACTTTGTTAATGATACAATGTAATTTATTTGTCCTCTACTCTCTCCTCTATTTCAGAATGGTTATTATAATAAATACGGACACGATAAAAGAACAGTGTCCCTGTGTCGTTACTCTTTCTCGAGTGATCCAATGCAAAATCAAACCAAACCCAAAAATCTCCCCTTTTCCCCTATCAATTTATTTGACAGCAGCAGAAGTCACATTGGGCAAGATAAAATGAAATAAAACAAACAACAACCACAAAATCTATATATTAACACATTTGTAGTCCCTCAAGATAAATGCCTAAACACAGGGCTACATTAGGGAAGATAAATTCTCACTTTAAGAGTTTAACGATAACCCCAAACAGAATCTTCTAATATGGCAATATCCAGTCCTGACAGGCACTTAGAGATAGACAGTAATGACTCAGAAATGTATGTGCACGCCTACCACCACTACCTGTTAGCAGATATAATTCAGGTTGTTGGGCAGAGTTGCTATAGATGGAGTTCATGTCACTTCCCTTTTGGGTAGATAACGTTAAGCACCTACCCTAAAATAGTTGTGTCACCCCTGAAGTCAGTGGAGAGACACCAGCGCACCAGGAAGGCAATTTATTCTGTCTCAGCTGAGTGCCTAAGACAGCTAGGATCAATTTTCTTACAAAATACCTTCCTCGACTGATTACAAGACTACATTTTATTACGGCATCAGGCATTGCATGGGTGAGAGCTTTGAAAGACAGCCCTCCAATCTGGCCAGGGTAACTGATACTACAAACCATTATCTACTAAAGGCTGGAGCAATTTTAATTATTCATACTCAGCAGTGGAATGAATGCACAATCTTACATATATCAGAGGAAAACTACATCTAAATATGAGTCTGCTGATTCAGGGGAGATCGTGTGTGCACTTACACACATGCCTGTGTGTCCTGGTGGCTTAGCCTAAGATGCTTAAAAATAGGCAGGGTATAGACTTCATCCTGCAAACACACATCTGTGTCACACAGTACAAACTTAGAACCATAGAATGGTTTGGGTTGGAAG
>NW_010322221.1:0-5188 GCF_000700745.2 Antrostomus carolinensis
ATCCCCAACATTCTGTGATTCTGTGAGTTACTGCCTGTCTGTGTTAAGGCACTTATAGTAAATATTCTGATGCTCTAAGTACTCTTCTGGCACGTGTCTTTCTTTCCATGGAAGCTTCTAACTATGCCTGGATAAGTAATAAGTTAAAACATTTAAAACATAGAAAATAAATTTATATAAACATACCTTCTCCTCAGATGGAGAAAGATTAAAAAATATATATATACTGTAGAAGTGTTTACCTTCACAGTCTTGTACTGGTTAAGAGTAAATGTTAAAGTCTATAAACAACACAAAGCAAAACAAAACAAAGACATGGCTCAGAAACAAAGTCTGAAGACGGTTTTATAGGAAAAAGGTCTTACCTTACCTCTTTGGGCAGTGTTTGGAGATGTCACCAGCATGGCATACTTTAGTTTGCAATCTCAATGCACTATTTGTACAGGATGTGTACCTAGGAGGACCTAGGAGAAAGGAGAATAGGAAATAGGAAATTATTTTTTGTGCAGAATAGGAAAAGAAAGCCAAAGTTAATTACTTGGATACTATCCCTTTTTTTCTAAAGCACAGTGAAAATTATGGACCTCCAACTCCAAGTCCTGATACATGAGCCAAAGCACTAATTCAGGAACTCTGGTCATTTGAGAGGCATCTGTTTGATCCAAGAAACAGTGACTTCAGTGTAAAGCAAGACTGAATATGATGGGAACAGCCTTGCTTGTTCCAGTCGGGGGTATAAGTGCATTGCTTAGATTGAGAACGGTACAGATTTTCAGGATCTGCATGCACAAGTCCAGAGTTGGATTTTCAAAGTGCTCCATGTCCCATTTAACTACTCCAGGCTCAGCAATCGTGATAGAACACAGGTCCCTCTGGCTGTTCAGCAGAATAGAGGCTGGAGGCATCAGCTAAATATGGGGTTTATTTTCCAGTACTGCTATAGTACCTCTATGTATAAGGAGATTATTTTTTAAATATAGGTCCCACTTCTATTCTTAAAAACCCTGCCAAAGGGATTAAAGTCGTTACTTTTTGAAATAATGAGAGATGAACTTCTCTACATTTGCAATGAGTATGAAGTGGGCTTAGGGAAACTGGACTGAACTCTCTGTCTTCCCTAAAGATGAAACGGTTCTTGTAGTTCAGCTGCCAACTCTTGCCCCCAGGTGCAATGGTCTCCCCCTCTTTCCTCCCCTCATAGCAGTAGGAATTAATCAAGACTTTTTGCACAGGTCCAAGAGGAGGGGGGAAGAGGCAAGTCTGTCATATGTCATTAGAATTGTGATTGTACATGTCACCAATGACATAGGGGCTTAAAACTGAACATGTGATTTTATGAGAAAATGAAGTAATCAGCTATAAACACATTTATACATAATCTTGCTTTGACATTTATTTTTAATGAACCAGGAAAGTCTACACTCTTCTCGAGGTCAACAAGAAAACAGTTCTCACTGGAAGAGAACATTTTTGTTACTATGCTGGATGGAATGAGTTATATTAAACAACTTATATAGCAGGATTGAATCCATCTCCTTCCAGAGCTAAAAATTTAGTAGGCTCTGCCTTCCTTTTTTCCATTACAGTTATCCATCAAGTGCATTCAATAAAATGTCTTTCTCTTAGAATTACTGAATATACAAAAGGGGAAAGTGTTGCTTATTACAAATTATTTTAACTGGTAATTCTTGTTGAGATGAAAGCTTTAATTTCTATGAGAGTTCTAGAAGTCAGGTGAGACTGGCAGCAGGTAATCAATCACAATTACATTTAATCACAAAATTCAAAAGTCACAGCAGTTTAAAGTGTGTTTAAGCACATACAGGTGATGCCCTGAAACAATTTCATTTTGCATAGCACAAATAATATTGGAAAGCAGGTTTATTTACTTTAAACAAGATTACTTATTATAGTGATGAAAAATAAGAGTCTAGACAAGCAAGGAACCCTGATTCTAGTAACAGGTTTCCAGATAAATTCTGGAGAAAGTAGGTACTCTGAGAGACTTCCTGCAGTGACAGAAAGGATGCACCACCCCAAACTCTGACCCAGCCAGTCTGCTGTAGACTGAGGAATAAGACCAGGTGATTAGTGGATGCTTCAGTTTGGCTAATTAAAATCAAACCACACAAGCTGCATTTTTGCTTCATTTTTTTCCCTCCCCAAAAGGAATTTTACTGTGTTTTACCCCATAGCTCACCAGCATTGCAGGAATCTAGCTTCAGCTTTGTTCCCTGCCTGAGGGACCTGCTTTACCTGCTCCCACCTAGGGATCACACTACCTGCTGGTGGGTTGGACATGCAAGGAGGGGAAGGCAAGGAGGAAGCTCTCAGTCTGCTTGTTGAAGTTAATTTGTCTGTAGAAATAAAGCAATCACTGGAGGAAGCTAGCTGAAGTGCTTGTCACAACAGAGGATCCTACTACCAGGCCCATCACCCTCCTTTCTTTCATCCCCCTATCTTCATGATGTTGGAAGCATTGTATATCTGATGTATGAAGAGCTTCTAGGCACTATAGATGGAGAACCTAATTTATTTCTGCTGCCTGCTTGGTTCACAGAAGGATTTGAACAAAGGCCCACCACTTCCTGTATGAGCTGGATTTAAACATTGCCCTGAGTTTGAGGGGAAAATTGATTCTCTGTTCTGAAAGTCCCTAGGAGGTGGGAGAGAGAGACAGCAATGAATGTCTCCTTATTTGGACAGACTGAATTGACACCAACAGTGAAGACTGAGAGGAAAAAATCCTCAAAACCTCATAATTATGGCAATTTTATGGAGGATTAGGCACTTTAGGCAGAGGCAGGGGCTAAACACGAGGGTCTACCGTGTTCTCCATGAACTTGCCAGGTAGTCAGCTGCTGGATCAGAGAGATGGTACTAATTTGTCCAGTAAGAAATCTAGAAAACTAGCATTTTGAATGGACTAAAGTTAATTCCCAGATGAAAAGCTGTAATCCATTCAGTTACCTCCAAACTGAAGATCTGGACAATAAACTCTGTGATTTTTCTGTGAATTTTCTTGCTAAAATGCAATGCTTGAAGTGAGACTCCCCTGAAATCTCTGTGTGGAAGAAATAAAAATGAATGCAAGTATAGAATGTAAGTTTCTTTTTTTCCAAAGAATTCTCCAGTCTAGTCTCTAAAATAAAGAAAAAAAAAAATCACTGTCCACTGCACATTCTGGTTCTTAATTATTCTAAGGAAGAATTTTGACTGCAACCACCCATGTCTCTGCCTTACAAGGTAGCTGAGATCCAGTAGCTGGACTCACAGTATAAATGACTGTCTAAGGAGTTACAAACTTTCCTAGCAAACCACTCCTTTTTTTGTGTAGCCGGGATATGGGTAAAAATCTACCGTTTGAGACTTCTTGTTTCTGAGAGGAACTAATGCCTTGTGTTTGACCAGCTAATGCAGTTTGCAAATATAAACATGTATAAGCCCTTTTCCAGGCCTGAGGATTCAGTTTCTGCACCTGGCACCTTCTTTTCCAACTACATGTTCTCAGCATCAAAAGGAGCTACTGCATCGTACAGACTGCTGTGGCTGTAAAGCCACTATTTCTACTGAGAAAAGATTGTATATTCTTAGCACTTTTAACTCATTGCTGTTACAAGAAGCCTTAATCAAAAGCACCCACCTAAGAAAATGTGTGTTAATATATATGTTATGATAAAATTCCTGGGATTTAGATAGAGCTTTGGTGTAATGAAGTGAATTCACATGACCAGAAAGTGTTTTCATATGAGCTTAATTTATCTGGAGTCTTCAGGTGAAGATTGTTGTTTAAGCAAGTTTTCTAGAGTAGCATTTCCAGAAAGAAGTAAACTAGTTCTGTAACACCTGGGAGTATTTTTGTCACTGAAATTCTTAAAACCAATATTACTCTGGAGGCTTGAACATGCTTTCTTTAAAGGGAATGATGAGAATACCCATTGACTGTATCAGGATAGAAGCTTTGATGCATTATTGTCTTAGTGAGGATGATATTATACAGCAGGTCAGAAGAGATGATCACAATTACCTCTTTTTGGCCATACAAATAACTATTGAGTGATAAGCATTGACCTAACGCTGCTTCTCCTTTTGATGTCAACAGTGGAGGAGCGAGGTCAAAGTGGAACATGTCTGAGTTACTACTTTAGTAAAGTAGAATATAAATAAAATCAAATTGAACCAAAAGTAATGTATTAGATAGAACAGGTAATGCAAAAGCACCACGGCAATCAAAGGGAAGTATCAGTTTCTTGGGCTCATCTGCCAGAAGCAAGATGATCAATGTTGAAAGTCCATGCTCTTTGATCAGGTGTAGAGGCAACCAGGACAGTAAGTGACTCGATAGCACAGAGACTGTAAGAGAAGGAGACACCCAGGTGCTGTGGCTTAGATGAACCCTACCTAAGCACTTGGATCAGGTACCTAAATGGAGAGTTCATTTGCCACAGACTCCTTCTGCAGCCAATGGGCATTTCCTAGAGGCAACTCACATCCTATTTTGCCTGAATAATTAATTGTTTTGCAAAATGAATCTCTCTCTATGGTCACAGAATAGGCAAACTAGCTCCTTTCCCTGGTGCCTCCATGAAGTGTATGCTTGCACTTAAGAGTAATCCAGGGTTATTTGTCAAGGTATAATCCACAGCACCTTGGAGAAGAGTAAAACATGTCACTGCCCCTGCAGTTATTAGACACTAATCTCAAAAAGAGCAAAATCTGTTCTTAGAAATACCCACACATTTTCTGGCTAATCAATGGTAGTAGCTGAACTGACACCTACTAGATCACTGATAGAGTGGACAATACATACATTTTAAGCTCCTGAAAATACTCTGAAGTAACATGAATGTAAAGTAATATTGGCTGAAAATATTCTCGAGAGGGTTTGGACACCAATTCCGTTAAGTTGCTTTGAAAATCCTCCCTGCTGTTTGCCCAAGAATGTTGAAGTGTTTTGTAAGTATCTCTCCAGCTTTTAAAAATCTATAGAGGGGGATGATGGCATACAGTGAGTTTATGAAGGCTTAAATATATGAGAGACAAAAGGTACAAGCAGATCAAGATTTCTTATTTGCATTCCCATTATTCTCACTCTGCAAACAGATCTGCAGGGTGTTGCATCTGGGCAGGAACAACCCCAGGGTCCAGTATAGGATGGGAAATAATCTATTAGAGAGCAGTGAAGGGG
>NW_010322222.1:0-6202 GCF_000700745.2 Antrostomus carolinensis
TTTTATTTTATTTTATTTTATTTATTTATTTCCCCCCCCCGTGTTATCAGTCATCCATAGGAACTGGGAACCACTGCCCTGGTCATAAGAGCAGGAATTGCAAGCTAACCCCACCAGAATACAATCTTTTTCCCAAATCAGGCAAATGGGTAAAGCAAATCAACACTCAGGAAGGACAGAGCAAGTTCTTCCAGGCACTTCAGTCCCTGACTAGTTAAGCAGGTTATAATGGGCTTTAATTGTTACTCCCACAAGCTGCAACTTTATTTACTGCAGTTGATCAACTCTCACAAAAGGACTGAATCGTCCCCTTGCGTTCAAAAGCCAGACAGCTCTTACCCTCGTCTGTGATAATTCAGGAGAAACACATCTCCATGGTAAGGCAGGACCAATACAGCCATCAGTAAAGGACTGCTGTGCCAAGAGGAAGCTAAAACCAAGTTCCCAGACACTGCACTCTCCAGGGATATTGTATCTTCTCAATCAGACATGCTGCATAAGAGATTGGGCCAGGAAGTGAAATGACACAGCAAATCCATTGAGGGAGTGATAGCTGTTGTCTGCTCTGACCTGGCATTGCCTGTGAGCAGAGATCAAGCCCCTTGCAAAAGTTATGAGCAGTGCTATCCCATCCTTCTGGTTGGGAAACTGAGGCACCTTGGTCTGGTCATCCCTTTAGATACCCCTCAGCAGGTATTTGCAATCAAATTGCAAGCACATCCCCAGCTTTACTGTTACACTTTATAACTCCTCTTAAGCCAAATATCCTAAGTTTGCTGGTTTCATCAGGTTCATCTTGCTTCTCTACAGCACATCAGCTTTCTTATGACACAAATCACAGGCTCATTTGTCTTGGCTTAGGGTAATAGATTCAGAGTTAGAGTTGCAAAATCTCCAAAAGCAGGATTCCTAGTGAAATGCACCATGACTCCAGACATTGGAGCAAGTCACTGTCTTAGCTGCTCCTGTGTATTTGCCAAAGACCTTACGACATGCAGCAGTGTGGGAAGCAGAGACTCAGTTTCAGACAGCACTGCCAGGGTCACTTTTCTCTGTTCCTGTTCCCTGGATGTATTCTGCTTCCTATTTTCATCTTATACTAACGCAGCATTGATGATCCCTCCCTTGGATATATACTGCATTTCACCTCCTTCAAGCTCTGATGACCCAAAGCACCTTAGAAACCTTCAAGATTTAAACTACTCCATGTACTACTCATCAGAGAGTATCCATTTTACACTGAGCTTACTAAGCGTACAGCCTCGGGCACATTTTCATCTTCTGATAGGGCTTGCACAACCTTCCTGGTACCTTATCAGCATGAAGAGCAGGAACAAGGTGCTTTGCTCAGACCTGACCTCTTCCTTTCCACATTTCAGCCAAGGGGGACAGGTGTCCTGGATCACCATCTGCAACCAGAGCAGGACCAAAGCTTTACAGCCTCCAGTGCAAAATGGCATTGGCAGAACAAAACCTTTCCTCCACCATGCTGAGCTGCCAGTGGTTTGGCCTAGGAAGGAAAGGTGTCCCTTACCAAATATGGGTAAATCAGAGCACCCACACAGAGAGGGTGAATGTTTAAAAGGGATTGTAATGCTGCCTCCAGGCAGTCTCATTGGCAAGGGGAGAACCAGCTTCCTGCACCAGCAGGTTTACACCACTCAGGGCTTTTGTATGTCATCCTCCAAAGCATCTCAATGCTGGAGCATCTCTGCCAAGCCCAGAGCCCTAATCTGGCAAGCCCACCTATGTGGCAACACACGTGTCCCCCCAAAGCACTGCTGCCAACCTTCCTGGAACATTCTGCATGCCAGTGCAGCTCTGGCACCAGGCTGCTTGCTTGAGGTGTGCTGGTTTTGTTCATGACCCAACACTTGACAACTGCAAATGTTTTAATATTCATGCAATCACCCTCCCTTTTGCCCCCTTCTTCTTCCTTCTCCCGTATGGAGATGAGTTTCCACTTGCCTGTGTTCTCCAAAGAACAAGCAGAATGGAATTCAAGGTTTCAAACTAGCTCAGCGGAGGTGAAAAATGTTGCCTAAAGACAGAAGGAAAAGATTGTCAAGTGAGATTTAGAGATGCCCTGGGCAGGTGAGGGATGATTGCATCCTATTCTGATGGTACATCTGATTCTAGCACAGCCTGGGAAGGTCTCTTTCTGTCCTGAAGCTTGTTTTTGTCCTATCTTCAGTCCATCTGCAGAACTATTCAGGTAGAAAAAAATGCCCTCTCTAGTTTCAGACCCCTCAGATTCTCTAATAACTCCTGCCACTAACTATGAGATGAGGCAATGCAGGCTTTAAAAGGCTCCCAATTTTCTCAAGCCAGACAGCTTGCTCGTGATTCTCTTATGGGCCTCGCTTCTATGACTCAGCCTTATATGAATGGCTAGAAATGAACATGAAGCTAAAACTAACAAAGTGGGTGCCAAGAATCTTTTTTTTTTTTTTCCCCAAGATACCATTTTTTTTCCAGAGTCTCACAGAGGTAATTAAAAGGTGTCAGCTTTTAGAAGGAATGTCCTTGACAGTAATATGATATAATTCAGACTGAACAATATGTTCAGTTTGTTCGCTGGGCTGTAATACAGTGCTGTAACAATGCAGTGCTATATTCGCTGAAGATTATCCTCAGGAAAGAATGCCCTGAGTTAACTGAACTAGGACAAAAATCTTCACGTGATCATTGACAGCTCTGATTAATTAAATTTATTAGACAAATTCAGAATAAGTCTCTATTTAAAAGTGTAAAACTGGGATTCAGAAGACCTCTGTTCAGCCTCAAGATCAAGAACTCTTTGCTTCTTGTGACCGTAAACTATTTTAGCAATGCCTTGTCCATCTGAAAAGCAAGGGACTTCTTCCTTCCATGCTGCAGCTACTTAGATGGCCATTATTCCACTGAGCTGGAGAACTGATTATCTTTTACTTTCTTAACTAGGACAAATAGAAGAGACATCTTTCACGACAGCACCAGGCATCCAGTGAGCAACACCTCCAAAAACCCTAGAACAAGCAAGATGCAAAGCAGAATCAGATTCAATATCTTCCAGGTCTGACCTTCATTTGCCTTGAATGTAGCTTTGTGAAGCTAAATCTGAGCTTGCAGAGTTCCCTTAGGACACTGGAGCTGAAGCACCTGAATAAAAGTTGAGATGAGGGTGAGCTTCTAATAACCAGAAGAAATAATGAAATACATGTGTGCAACCAGGCAGGACACAGATTAGGGTGAGAGTGCTCGTGGTTCTTTTGAACAACTTGTTAAAAACACCAAGGCTAAGACTCACGTCCCTTAGAGGTGGCCAAATCTGCTGTTTTCTCTAGATTTACACCTGAGCTGACCCACTGGTGGTGAAGATTTGCCCCTTCATGTTTCATAGCAAGCTGGAGCCTTGGGTTTCTCATCTGAGCTCCGTCTGAATTAAAGCTCCAGTGAAGGCTGGGGTGTTTGGCTGGGATAATAGGTTTAGCCATGCTCTAGGATCAGTGCCAAATTCCCCAGCAACAACCTGGACAACCAGCCAAACCTAAGTTAGATCCACCTTCAGGGCTGGCCAGATGTGTTGTTTCAATTTAAAATGAGATTTATGTTTAATGACAAAGTCTGGGGGAGACTGGTGGATCTAACCAGAGGTTTTGATCCAGCCCTAGCTTTCTCATGGCAGCTCCATTCCTGTGTTTTCAGGCAGTTACTTTCACCAGAGCAGAACACATCTCAGCTCCAAGCATCAGTGAGAGCAGGGTCCCAGGAATGCATTTCTGTGGAGGAGCAGAAGTTGCTAGGAAACCAAACAAGCAACAAGTTTATCTTCAAAGCCTGGGACCTTGGAAACTGGAATTATCTGGGAGGAATATCCTTCAATGGGAACAGTTGCATCTCATCATTCCTGGCAGAAAACATTCCAGGTTGTGACGAGGCGCTGATGTGTGCCCAGGGACCCTGAAGGGACTAGATTTCCAATATCATCATGGTGGAAAAAATACTGAGTGTCATTACTTTTCAAACACGTGGGGGAAAAAAAATCAAATTCAGCTAAAAAGGCTTGTTATCTCAGAGAAGTTTTAAGCAGCAATGAGACAAAGGAAGGCATGTGGTCATACTAGTTATCAGTCAGGTCAGAAACATAAGGCCATGTCCCACCAGCGAATTGGAGGCAGGTCATTCCCTCTAAGCCTGTATATAGCTCTCAGTTGAGCTTTCAATTTGAAAAGCAAATTAAAAGATCACCAACCTGCTGAGCTACCAAAGATTTAATTAAAATAACACTGGTACCATAAAAAGCAATTAACATTGATAGGTGGAAATCCATTTTATAGTCCTTAGCTTCTGCCACACTGATGGCAATTTCAATCAAGTTCATCCCTGTGGTGTGAAATGCCCCTATCTCTTGATGGCTCTAGTACCAGAAAAGTCTGCAAGCAGAGGTATGTCAGGTCCTACAGCCAAGGTCATCTCGTTGCTCAGCCCCATGAGAGCCAAGGACAGTCAAACACACTTTCTCAGTTCTCTGGTCAGTGCTGAAAGGGCATCTTTAGAGGATTGATATTTCTGGGGTTCTTCTCTGTTGCTCCAGCAACACTGCTATATGAGGCCTAGCCTCAAGCTTGGGGTGGCTGGAAAGATTGTTCCATGTGAACAAGGTCACCTTCGGCCAGCTACCAATGTGACTATGTCGGTGACAGCAAACTCAATGTACAACAGCAACTGCCATCAGAATTCAGAGTTAACTGAGTCTTTAAAAAATCATACACAGGCAGATGTTTATGTGTGTTGCTGCTGTACATTGGAAGAAGCACTGCAAATATGTGTCATATGTGGTGTTCTGGTAGCCACCAGTGACAATTCTTTTGCTGGAGTGTCAGAAGCTTTTTAGGATGGGTGGTTCTGAGTTCCGTTTCTGCAGGCGATGTCCAGCTGCGAGTGGTCATGTTGTGAAATGTAATGATGGACCAGATGTTCCTGGATGACCATGGATTTGTACAAAATTCTAAAGAAAAGGAAGGAGATCGAAAATGTCTGTGTATTGAATGATTGTTCTTGTGCTTCTCCATAAAAAGTCTTTTTTTTAGGGTATATCTGAGCATCCTTGGCACTTTGATACTTTTGTTTGGGCTGATGATAAAGTCCAGATGTGCAAGTCTGAACCACTTGCACCACTTGAAGTTCATTCCCAGGCCAAGAAAGGGATAAACTCACCTGTTGCAAAAGTGCAACTGTACTGTTGTATCATAAGAACTAGCAATGGTGCAGGTCCCTTGGGTACTCCACATCTCCGAAACAGGCAACCCCACTTCACCTTCCTCCTCGCACCCACCCTGCAAGTAGAAGCACTTGCAAACATGCAATTAAGAGATACAATCAATGAGATAGAATATAATTGCTGGATAATGGCCTCTTGCCTCTGTATAACTACTATGACAAAGCAGTGACATTTATTTCCCAAGCGGAAGACGCAGCTTTGACCCTATGATAACACAATCTTACAGTTATCTCCATGGTGGGTTGGGTCAGGGACTGACGTGCCCGAGTGTGTTTTGTTTTGGCTGTGGGCTGCTGGAGCAGTTGTTCGTTGCTGAGCAGTTTGCATGCCTCTTGGCTTAGAGCACATGGATATGCCCAAGCTGCTGAAACACGATTCAGTCCCTGGCTCTGTCACAAGCCTCCTATTTCCCCTTGTGTATGGCCAGCAGCCATGCAAGGGAACAGCTGTAGATGGTGGTGGCACAAGCAGACCTAAGGCTGGACAGGGAAAGCTGTACTTTTTTCTCAAGCCAACAGGACAAGAAACTTTGTTATCCACCTTTTGCAATTTGAGTTTGGTCACTTGTGCTTTTGCATCATCTCACCCTAGGACAGAGAGGACAATGTATGTCCATTTGCTGGGTTGGATGGTCAGGCCCAAAGAATGGTGGTAAATGGAGTTAAATCCAGCTAGAGGCTAGTCATAAGTGGTTTTCCTCAGGGCTCAGTGTTGGGGTCAGTCTTGTTTATCAATGATCTGGATGAAGGGTTTGAGTGTACCTTCAGTAAATTCACAGATTATACACACTGGGTGGAAGTGTTGATTTGCTTGAGGGTATGAAGGTTCTGCAAAGGGATCTGGACAGGTTGGATCAATGGGCTGCATTCCAACTGTATGAGGTTCAACAAGGCCAACTGCTGGGTCTCGCACTTGGGTTACAACAACCCCATGCAATGC
>NW_010322223.1:0-3853 GCF_000700745.2 Antrostomus carolinensis
CCAAACCATTCTATGATTCTATGATTTACTATTCATAATACTTTGCTTAGAAAATGTGAGTCATTCAGCTAGAAAACCAGAAAACAATCACAGGGTTTAAACTATCAATCATAAATAAACAATCTTAGCAGTCATGCAGGGTGTAATTTATTCAGAAAAATGATTAAACAAACATTTGCAAGTAATGAACGCCCTTGGGGGAGTAATTTTTTTCTGAGGTTATTCAGAAACAGGAAATGGTAACACTGATCAGCTGTATGTATTTAGAAACGGGCACGTAGAAATAACTTACATCTAAAAGAACCTAAGACTTGAACCTAAGAGTAAGAGGTCAATATTCAGGAGAGACGTCTGTCCACCCAAGATTGTTTGAAGTGCATCTTAAGAAAACTAGCTCAGGGGTGTAAAAAATGGGACTAGTAGGAAGTTGGGACTGAGGTGTATGATTTGGGCTCTGCTCTTGAGGGAAGGAATAGCAGAAAAAGTTTTACCAAGGGGTGTTTGGAAGAGTTTTGAGGAGGACTTCCCCATTGCAGGATTAGGCTGTGATTGATTGATTCTGTAGCTGCCACGAGTGAGGTGGTGTAACTAGTTGTGTGCCCGTGGGGCAGAATGGGCCACTGGACTTTGAAAAAGGCAAGGGGAAAGTCATTGGTTGCTGGATAAAAGTGCAGCTGTATTTCATTGCTTCCAGCAAAGCCTGCACTGGTCTTACCTTGCCACCAAATGGTATTGTCCCATTGATTCACACGAAGTTTCTCCTGTCATCAGTTTCATTGTCTTTTACATGTCAGGCCCGTGATGTACTAAGCTGGCCTGCTTACAGTATTCGGATGTGATTCTGGTGGTAAAAACATGTGGTAGGGAGCAAGGGATTAAAATCAGGCAGAATGTTGTGCTTTTAGATCTTTGTTTTGGCTGTCAAGATCAATGTTCAGTTTACTAAAAGCCATTAAAAAGACATTTCTCTGATCAAACATCTGAGACTTGAAGGAGAACTGGACTGGTGGGAAACGGTTTAGTGATCAGATGCCTAGTGAGAGAATAATAGCAGAGTATCAAACCTATTTTATTTTAAATATATTTACTTTGGTGAAAAGGCTGGTTTCTCTTAATGGTTTAGCTGCTGCTGTTTATAGTTTAACTGTAGTTAGAAGTGTAAGCTGAAAAGTGAGAGGGGTCTTGCAGGCAGTGTGTGAATGAACTGTGGTTGAGTTTATACTGAATTTGACTTCATGAGTTCATATAATCTAATACAGGGCTAAGTGACTTAATTTTCACTGCATGCTGCTCATATGCTTGAGAGACAATTTTACACACTTTTTAGCCAAAGAAGTCTCATGGGAGAGGATTAGAAGATTCAAGGACAAAAGAGAAATCAGTAACTGAACAGGGAGATAAATAAAGGAAGCCACAAGGAAAATGAGAACAATAATAAAAGTGTTTGGGAAGAGAATGTGGTTGAGGAATGATTACAAGAGCTGGAACATTGTGGAGGAAATAACTAAAAAGCTCTTCTACGAGAGGCTACTGAGCTGTTTCCATGTGCAGATTTGTGGTGTTGGTGGGGAAAGTAGAGAGAATTTACAGAAACTTTAGCTTTCCACTACTTGGTGTCAGCAAATGTGCCACTGTGGTAGTTTAACTTAGCTGGCAGCCAAACTCTTGTGTTGCATGGCTTGGCTGTAGCCCTACAACAGTCTTTGAATTATCTTTGATAGTTCTCTGAATGTGTCAGTTTTGTGTTCAGCACTAAGGCAGATTGAACATTCAGAATTTCTAGGAAAAAGATAGAACGTAAAAGGGAATGTATGTCTAAATCTTTACACAGTTCTGTTCACCATATCTTAAAAAGCATATAATAAGACTTAATAGAATGTACACAGATGCTGAAGTTGTTCAGAAAGATGGACAAACCTTGGTGTGAAAGGAAACTAAATGGACTGGAACTTTTTGTTTTGGGGAAGAAGCAGTTGAAAAAAATTGTTAAAGGTTTATGAAATCACAAGTAGCATGGGGAAGATATATCGAGAATGGTTACTCACCATTCTAACACAGGAGTTCAGAAGCAGGTACCTAAAGGAATGATGAGCAGGTTTAAAAATAGAGATAGTCCTTTTTCACTCAATATAGAATGAAGATTAATAGAAACTTTATTTTCCCCATGAGTTTTTGTGACAAAGTATGAAAAAGGTTATAAATAGCAAGCCTGTTGTTGGTGATTAAGCTCGATGATGTGCATCTGGTCTTCACCATAAATGATACACACATCTCTGATCGTAGAAAGCTGGAAATGACCAAAAGAAGCTGTTTCTGATGCTGTGTTCCTTAGGCATTTTATGCAAGCTGTTGCTGAGGACAGGATATTGACATCAGTGAACAGCTGACCTTGCACAGGATGGTTTTTGGTATATCCATATATTCTCATATATTCTGTTCCAGATGATTCTCCTCAACAGGTAAAAATTGTAATGCTGTAGAGCCATGTGCACATAAAGTTGGACAAATGGGTCAAAATAAATAGTGATGTAGGAGATCCAAGGTGTGAGTGTCAAATCAGGAAGTAAAGCCTGCTCATGATTTCTATCCGTACAGTTTTTTAGTTGCCATTAGTTTTTTCAGGGGATCCAAGAGGTAACAGTAAGTCAGAGGCTGAAAACTGATTAGTTAGTTCAACTAAGAGCATGAAGCAAAAATGCAGTCTTTATATAAGTCTGTTATAAAAATACCAGGGAAGAGAGGCTTGCCATAATTTCAGCTGGCTACAAAGTACACTTTCTGTAGTTCTCCAACTCACAAACCTTTAGGATGACATGGAGATTAATTATAGCAGTGGAAGCAGGGGAATAGGTATATTAAATGAAAGAAATTTGGGCTCTATTAACTATTTATGTGTTTGTTCCTATCGTACAGTTTCCTTGGATACTCGATAAGTGTGATTTAAGTAAAAATTGTTTATCATTTGCTATAGGGATGATGTCCCCACTAAAATGCATCAGTATTTTGGCATATTTTCACACACCACTCTTCCTGTGCTGTCCTTAAGAGCAAGAGATAAAACCACTAAATATCTTAGTGAAACAGTAGGTGAGGCTGGGGCCTGGGCGCACTGAAAGTATTGACAGGTAGAGTATAAACTGTCTGAAAGAGAATTTAAGTACTGTAAACCTGAGGATGATGAAGGCCTTCAGTAAACTCTGTTTATAGTAAATGCTATAATGACTGCAGTTGTCAGTAAATATTCATCTTAATGACTTTGAATTGGCAAATTTCTTGAGGCTGGTAGCGATGTGCCCATGCAGAACTTCAGTAACTGTGCAATTGGTCGCTGGGATCAGCATTGTAACTACCTCCTGAACAATCTCAGCTGGAAGAGCAAGTGTAGTGGAGTATAATAGTGCGTGCTAATCTGTGCTGTGGGCCCTGGCACAGGTGCAAAGCTTCTGTTTCAGGCTTCAGTAATAGTAGATACTGTTTCATAACATATGGATCCCAAGCATAACCGAACCTGGGTATGTGTGGTTTTGGTTTTGCATTTGTTGGCATATAGACACACTTAAAAGTTGTTTGCTTTTGTTTTTTGAGGGGCAGTGGTGGTTGGTATTCAAATCCTGTATGGAATGCTCAAACTGGCTTTTGGTGAGACTTGCTGCAGAAAATGCATGACCGTAGCTTAAAATTAATGATGCTTTAAAAATGTAATTGTGGTGTCATCTCTACTTGCTTTTTGGCCCTTGGAATGATTCATAATGTTTTCAAGTTTTAGAGCTGCTGCGGTTAGACACTTCAAAAAAATTAAAGTAAAATCGGGATGTTAATGTCAAAGTCTTTCAGCAGCTGGAGATTTATGGTA
>NW_010322224.1:0-1233 GCF_000700745.2 Antrostomus carolinensis
GAACGGAACAGAACGGCCGCTTCTTTATGTGGAGAAGCTGAGAAACTCTTTCCGTCCTCCGGGAAAGGCGAACGCGTGCTTCGGGAAACAACCACAATCGTTAGCGTGAGCACAGACACCCGCACCGATTGCAGACCGCTCTCCCCGACGGCCACTCGTGCATTGTTTGGGAAACGCCTGTTTTTACACAGGCTGCTCTGCACGGCGCAACGCTCGAGAAGGGGCTGTGCGTGGCGAGAGGAAGAACGTTAGAAGGCACCCTGGAATGGTGATGGGTGACCAGTGTTACACGACATCCTGTAATAATGTCGAGAGGCTTAAAAAAAAAAAAAAGCAGATGCAGCTGGGGTGCTGCCAGTGCTTTCTTTTCAGAAAGTTAAAAAAACCCCAAACCCACAAGACCTATACTGATGTTAAAGTAGCTCGCAGAGCAATGGCACAACAAAGGATGCCCCAACTGGATCTGAAACAAAGTCTCAATATAAACCAGCTAACATTTATTAACTGAGTAAATTCTTCCTAGTTACAAAGGTAGTGAGCAACTGCTCGATCATGTGTTTGGTTTAGTGTTACTGTGGTAGTAGCAGGCTTATTATTCAAATTCCTGTCAATAAGTCAAATCTGTGAGTAGAAACACACCTACCAGAAGCCAGGGCTCAGAAACCAGATCAAAAACATGGATGGGTTGTGAAAGCAACCATGGACACAGACTCAGAAACACAGGGCCCTGGGTCTGGAAAGGCTTTTTTGCGCTTATCACTGGAGTGAAACCTTGATCCCTTGATCCCACGACTTGCAGAAGTCGTGCTGGCTCCAGTGAAGGGACACGTCAAGCAAACAGGGAGTTGTGACAAGGCCAGGAGAGTGGAGGTACCATGTGCATGTTTCAGCATCTGTGCATTTGTATTTGGCCTTTTATTTACCCACCTCCCCAGGCATGCCCAGAAGAAACTTTGGGCCTCAGAGAGAAGGAGAAACGGCTGTAGATGCATGTGACAGCCTCAGGAGCCTGCATCCAGGCTTGCAAAATAGCCCTGAGGGTAGGAGAGCCTGTTCCTCTGCAGGGGGAATTAAAGAGAGATCTGGTTTGCCTCACCCTCTCAGCTCCTCAAATTTAGTCAAAGTCTGAGGCTTGAATTTCCTCTTGTAGTGTCAAATATGTGTTTTAAAAGTACATGGTGTAATAATAACCTTACGCGGCTGGTTGGGAACTGAATACTCTGACTTTTTCAG
>NW_010322224.1:1254-2427 GCF_000700745.2 Antrostomus carolinensis
GGAGTGGTGCATCCTGGGGTATTCGAGTCGAGTGAGATGGGCCAGAGTGATGCAAAGGAACCAGTGACATGACTGAACTCCAGTTCATATTTTTCCCCTTCAACATCTCTGTAGTGTAGTTCTGGGAATAATTTTTCAGATCACCTCCAATCTCTTTCAGAATTGATAATTACACAGAACAGCTTTAAAAACGTTTCCTATGTTTTGCAGGAAAAAGCACTGACATGTTGACTATGCCTATGCGTGCTATAAGGCTATCAATTAAGCCATTTTAATTTTTTAACTTCAAGTCATGACCTACACAAGATGACCTTGCACTCCTGTTTCAAACAGTAAAAATACTGGAAATACTTTCTCAGTACAGGACACGCTGACATCCCCACAGACTCACAAGCACTAATATTCCTGTGAGATCTGGCTTTAAATCTCCCAACGTGGGCGTGAGGTACCTCCTGTGCATTTGGCTGTCAGAGCATCGCCTGCCGTCCTGCTCCGCTGGCACTGAGTTTCCGTGTTCTGCAGCAACTGTCTGAGAAGACAGAGAGCAGGTTGTTACTTTGCTCTTCTCCTCTAGCCATTTTATTTTCCCTCTAGCATAACCTCTCCATGTGCAGGGCAAAGCACTGCGACCACACTTTTATAGCATGAAACCACACACCCCCTTTTTGCTGTCTTCCTCCTTTACCAGCCTCCTCACCTGTTTAAAAAGCTGTACAGACTAGCTATAGTGCTTCTGAATAACAGAAAATAACTCCAAAGACATTAGGGTACAGATACTTGGTAAAAATAACAATGTTTCGGGTCAGTAACCAGATTGCCTTTGTCCAGTTTCAGCCAGAGGTGAATTATTACCACCAGGTATAAGCTGATTTATACACTGAAACTGCCAACTGAAACTAAAATACGTGTACATACTTAAAATGAGGAAGATGGAGTCCACACATTAGCTGAGCAAAGTGCATTTCCACCAGTCTCAAAATGCTGTGTAAGAGAGATTAAAACCAGCACCCCCATTTTGCAGAGGGAGAACTGTGCTGGGAGAAGGGAACAGATTTGCTCACCCCTCCCAGGGCTTGCACTACGCAGCCCCAAGGGTGCACATTTTCCAGATGCCGGCACAAACTATGCACAGATTTTCACCCAAAACTCACATTTAGTCAAAAAAGGTCAGCA
>NW_010322224.1:2459-5067 GCF_000700745.2 Antrostomus carolinensis
ACTGCTGTTGGGAATTTCATCTCCTTCTCTCCTGCCACCTTCTTAAGATTTAGGAAGAAAAAAAAATCTCGTTCTACAGCTTGCATTAACAAGGGCAATGTTAAATCTCTGGGGGTGGGTGGTGGCAATAATCAGATCCTTAATCTTGTACAGCTCCAAAAAGGGGTTAGTAAAATTATTGTGTTATCATTGTATCAGCTCAATGTTGTGTATGACGAGCAGGAATTTCTTAATAAAAGCATGCCCAGGCAGTGGTTTGGGATCAGCACTGCCTGCCTACGAGTTCCAGGTGGGCTTTGAGGGGTTGGTACAGATCTAGAAATTTAAAGACTAATACTACAGCCCATAGTATCACCCAAAGTCATTTCCTAGAATAAACAAGTCCTCAGTGGGGCTGAGGCCCAAGGCGAGGATTTGCCCATGGAGTAGCTCATACAAAAACTACAGAAAAAGTTTCTTATTGTTATTACACCCCACAAGAATCATGATAACCCACAAGAGTCCAAAGCGCAGCCTGGGGTCAAACTGCCCTCAGTTACTCATCTATAACCTCCTTTAAAAAAGAACTTTTGTGATGCCACGAGGATGGATTTCAGTGGGAGGTGGCTGGATAACCCTCACAGCTCTGGGCACTCTGAGTGACTTTATTTGGGTACAGAAATGTAGCAGTGTGAGGAGGCTGCAGAGAACATGAAAAGGGACTGAGGGCTTTGTTCTTGCACCTTTCCCCAAAAGGAAGCTGATTAAGAAACTGCTTCCAGAGGGTTGCCATTAATTTATTCCTTTGGTTTTTGTTTTTGGTTGTTTTTTTTTCCCCTTGCAGTGTGTCTATTCTCCCCCAACACCCCTATTTTCCTCTCATGGCAGTCAGATAAACTGCAACAGGCTTCAGAAGCAAGAGCTGGCTTTCTCAGATGCCCTGACATCCAGCTCAGCTGTTAGAACTGTCCATTAGCAAAACTTAATGGCTTAAAACATGGTAATGTATCTATTTTAAGTTTAAACTAGAAGAACGACATTACTGAATAGAAATATTACCTTATTAAAAATAAAACTGAAATTTCAAAGCCTTTTTTGCAACAGTAAGAAGTGCATAGGGGTTTGGCCAAGAGAAACGGGTTGTAGCCCAGGGACTCCTGAGTGCATTTATTAGCATCAATTCTATCCTCAAGTGCTATAGTCTCCCTTTAGGTACATGAAACATCCCCGTATATCCACCCCAGGAGCTTACCTCTATGAGGCAGGGGGTGTTTATAGGTTGGAGTTCAGCAGATCAACAAATCTGTATTGACATTTCTAAGAGGAATGATGTTAAGTAGATAGTGTGGATGAGCATTAACTCCAGACCCGCTGAGAAATGAGTGCTTGTCTAAAAGGAACAAGGAAAAGGTGAAATTAAGAAAGGGAAAATTAGAGCAAAGACCAGGAAAAAATGCAGAACAAATTGTCATTTTTCTTGATCTAACAACTACCCGGATGATGAAGGGCCCATGTTGCATGGCACATTTTCATTTTAAATACCATAAACCCCACTGGCACTGTCGGGAACAGCCTGCGTTAGGCTCCAAGCTCCAGGTGACATTATTATAGGTTACTTTTTCCCATTCAGTTTGCATGTTCTGCCAGACCATTCAGACCAGCAACCTGCGACTGTGTTCAGTGAAGATGCAAGCTCATCCCATGCTTGGGGGGCTTCCCACCATCTTACTGGTTCGGGCTGCCAAGGTGCCCAGTGGGCTGCTGTTTATAAACCAGGTACCATGTGTCTGCTCCTACCCATTCCAACTGAAAAAAGTGCCAGCATGGCCATATCTATTCAAGCTGTTCCTAAGCAGAAAAGTAGCTGAGATAAAAATACTTCTGCAGAACAGGTTTTCACTTTCCTGAACCTTTCTATAGCAATCTCAGGGTTACATGCAATTTAATTTGCTTATACACACTGTCTTAAAAGAAAAACAAACACAAAACCACAAACCAAAAACAACCAAGAGACTCACCAAAACCAAAAACCCTAAAATACTTCTTACACAGCTGTTACTAAAACCATAAAATCATTGACTTACAGAGTCATAAAAATGGGATTTATTGTACATTTCCTGTTCCAGCCAGGGTCTTGTTTCAGCTCCCTCAGGTAGACAAAACACAGGGGACTATTAACTTATTTTAATAATCTTTCAAGCCTCTACATGGATGACTTGGAAGTAGCAAGGAAGAAGAAAAGGTTCTTTTAATGCAGTCTCTTTCAGACTTGTAATTTTTGGGGCTGTTTTCAGTAGACAGCTCATTATTAACTATCCCATGCCCTCAGGGTCTGCATGCCTCCTAGAATGAATTTTTTCATGTTAATATTTGCTCACATTACCTGTCTTCTTGAAGTCTCAGCAAAAAAACTCTATTGGCCCAGTGTTTTACAGCCTACGTTACTGGTAATACTAAATAGGACGACTGGGAAAATATGCTGCTTTATCTTTAAGCGCCAAGAAGCCCAACTAATGTGCATCTCAAAGACAAAATGATGCCAACAGCAATTCTGTTTAATATTGCCTATTGTCGGCTTTTAGTTTATTGACAGTTTATTCTCCCTGGAGATATTAAAAAACTGTCTGGA